>NW_008677655.1:0-6354 GCF_000695815.1 Acanthisitta chloris | reverse complement strand
GGGCTCCAGGGAAGCTGCAGAGGGATCTGTGTTAGGAGCTGCAGGGACAGCACAAGGGGCAATGGGCACAAATTGAAGGAGGGAAATTGAGGTTGGATGTTAGGCAGAAGTTTGTTGCTGTTCTGGTGGTGAGACCCTGTCCCAGGGTGCCCAGGGAGGCTGTGGCTGCCCCAACCCTGGCAGTGTTCACAGCCAGGTTGGATGAGCCTTGAGCAACCTGCTCTGCTGGGAGGTGTCCCTGCCCAGGGCAGGGCTTGGGGTTCTATCTGCCTATAGATTGATAGATCTCTCTATGCAGTATGTATACAAGTATATATACAGTATATAGATGTAGATATCATACAGTATCATCACTATTACTAATTCTTCACTTTACCACCACCAATTCATTTCATTCAATGTAGAATTATAGCAATATGGATAATAAAGTGTATCTATCTATAGATAGATAGATATACTATATGATCATATAGTAATATTGATGAGAATATATATCCCCATAAGGCAGACTGTTCCAAAAGAGTCAGGACTTCTGTTTGATGTCCATATGACATTACTGGTGTTTAACTCCTGCATCTAAAGCCTTCTTAGTGGAACAGGAGTGTGCACAGCACCAAACACACCAGACATACGGATTTTCTGCAGTTTCCCACTACTCACAGAAAATGTTTGACTTAGGGCAAAACTGCAAAAGGCATGAGACAAGGGAATTTCTCTTTGTGGAATGGAAAGGATTGAAAAATTCAGACTATTTATTGGCTTTTGCCATGTTGTTCATAAAAAGAATTGTTCTCACTTCCTCAGAACATCTGTGAATTAGGAATATATTGCTAAAGAGAGCTGGTCCCCAAATGCTCAATGAAATTATGTCTTTCAGTGGAAAATTCCTCACTAGGTTTAAGAACTTCAGGAACTCATCTTTGATCCACCAGGACAATAATTTGAAGCTTCCTATTGACTGCAGGAGCACTGGAAACAAACTGCTTTAAATACACAAGTACAGAGTCATCATGCAAAGAGAGTTACAAACTAAATATTATGGGATACAAAAATAGCATCCAGACAAAGATCTTTTCTGCTCATCAGTAGATGGCAAGCTTGCTACACTCAGCTTCCAGCAATCCTGCTGCTAACATTTACAGCACAACTGGTATGCTGTGTTATTATTGATGGCAGAGAGAAATCCCTAATATTGAGTTTGATTCATGAATCATTTGTGGCTGAGATGCTCCATAGATGATACAACTCTTAAAAATAGTCTAAAGCTAAATTAGGATTAATATTTGATGGGTTTACTCCCCTCAGTTTGTTTGGTTTTTTAATAAATACTTGCTTCAAATCTTCAAGTTTTCGTTGGCACTCTCCTCATGGCACTTGTGCTCCAGTCCCTTCCCCAGCCTCGTTGCTCTGCTCTGCACCTGCTCCAGCCCCTCAATGTCCCTCCTGAGTTGAGGGCCCAGAGCTGAGCCAAGAAGGCTATTCCTTAGTGTTTGTATAGTTTCTGTATTTACCACTTATTTTCTAGCAGAAACTTTGCCCAAAGCTCTTTATAGGGATTGCAGCATGCAGATAATAATCAGGATTATCTTTAATACTTACCACTGCCAACCACGAAACAGCAACAGGGCTATGTTTGGTTTGCTATATATCTAATTATTCCTTGATGTTCTGGGCATTTATCTTATCTAATAGCTTACTAATCATATTTTTATAGGCAGGAGGCTTTAGGTAAACTAATGTGCCTAAAGGGAGCAAAGGAAGTAAATAAACTAGATAATCTGAATATAAGAGAGCAAAAGGACAATTAAATTCAGAAAGAAATGAATAAACAGGATTAAGGGAGATGATAGAGTAAGAAATCTCAGGGTTTAATTGTCTGGGGCCAAATTGCACATTGAGTTAGTTCTTCCCATGCTCTTTGCTAGTTACTCTTGTTTACTGACTTGAATATTCCAGAATGAGCCTGAGCAACCTGTAGTGACTGGAAATAATGACAATTTTTCTCTATTACTACCAGGGGTTGTTGGAAGGTTGGCACTGAAGTTCATTTGCACAGCTTTAGGAACAGGTCCACACATTGCTGCTACCTGACCTTGGAATTTCATGTAGGAGGAAAGAAAACTGTGGGTTTTGGAGATTTTTGTTGCTTGCTTGGTGCATATGTGTGTGTGTGTGTCTGTATGTGTTTGGCTCTGTTTGGTTTGGTTTTGTTTTCTGCAGGGGAAATTTCAGTAAATGTGGAACACGCACAAAAAATTGAAACACAATTGCTTCAAGGTGATAAGAAAATATGGGGAAAAATATGTTCCTGGAATAAGAAGCAACATATCAGTAGATGTCCCAACCCTGACAGTGTTCACAGCCAGGTTGGATGAGCCTTGAGCAACCTGCTCTGGTGGGAGGTGTCCCTGCCCAGGGCAGGGCTTGGGGCTGGATCATCTCTGAGCTCCATCCCAACCCCTAAAATTCTATGATTCTATAACATCATAATTGAAGTCATAAATGCTTCTTACAGGTATGTATTATGTCCAGGGGTGGAGACAGTGTCCAGAAGAGCTGGAAAAGCTGGAAAACCAGACCAGTAATTCATGTGCTAAACATCTCAGTGGTCATAGAAAGGAAAGTGGTATTTCTGATGCAATTTTTCTTAGGTCCTGTGAAGCACTGTAAGTTCACAGAATCATAGAATTTAGGGGTTGGAATGGAGCTTAGAGATCACCCAGCCCCAAGCCCTGCCCTGGGCAGGGACACCTCCCACCAGAGCAGGTTGCTCAAGGCCTCAAAGTTCTCCTTATGGATTTGGTGCTAGGGACAGCTTAGCCAAACAATTCTGTCTAACAAGCTTATTTTCAAGCACAACATCTGGTTCAGAAAAGTCTTTTAAATCTAATACAGACACTTGTTTGCATTGAAAATATGGGTTGAATTTGAATGGATTATGTTGATCCTTTGGCTGAACTAAACTGAAGCTGTTAGCTATTTTTCTTGGAAAACTAATTGCATTCTCACTCCTTCACTACAAGGTGCCTCTGCTAGCCCAACTTTTGTTGTCAGTGCAAGCTGAGACCATTGAACACGTGTTTTTATAGGTAGTTCATCAAAGATATGTACATCAACCACATATCATCCCAAAAATCAGATAAATTTAGGGGTTGGAATGGACCTTAGAGATCATCTAGTCCCAACCCTTGCCCTGGGCAGGGACACCTCCCACCAGAATATTTTGCTTCAGACCTAGTCCATCTAATCTATGTACCCATAAATGAGCAAACAGAATAATGTTTTTCATTCTAATCTGAACTACTTTTCCTATGGTCTAAAAGTCAGTGGACTGAAAGTATTAAAGAGCAAGAAAACCAGAACAATCTACATCCAAACATGCAAACAAGCCTGGAATTCCATAGGACTTGAACATAACAGAGAGTGCACAACAAAAATCTCCAAGTTAGAGCTTGTTATGCCTTCATGAAGATCCACAGTTCATCTGAGATATTTTTGATGGGTTTATTTCAGGGTTTTTTCAAGCCTGCCCTTCTCTAGTGTTGCACAAAATAAACTTGCATGGGATTGCAGCTCTACCAGAGCAGCAATAGTATATCACAGACAAATTGTCACTTCTACTGCAGAGTAACCTCAGTGACCTTTGGCATGTCCTGGTTACTTTCTGGTTGCTCCTCACCACAACAGGATTGTCTGATGTGGCTTTATCTTACATAAAACACAGAGAAACAGAAGTTTAAATACTTCTGTTTCCTAATAATATATAATAATATACATGGTATGTAATTGACAAAAATAAGGTTTAACAATAATCTATTTCATACTGTTTTTTCCTTATGAGAACACTGAAAAGTGAAATTCCACCCCTGAGAAATTCCCTACCTGACACACAAATCATTCGCAAAACCCACAAATATTTTCTGTCAGAACTTTC
Source organism: Acanthisitta chloris (assembly GCF_000695815.1). Taxonomy (NCBI): domain Eukaryota; kingdom Metazoa; phylum Chordata; class Aves; order Passeriformes; family Acanthisittidae; genus Acanthisitta; species Acanthisitta chloris. Next base: position 2,420 of record NW_008677655.1, on the reverse strand, counting down.
TGCTAAACATAACCAGCATTTCCTGTAAAGGTCAGAACAATCATGATATCAGCCTGAAATATTAACCAAAAAAACACCCAGCAAACAGCTGATCCTTTCTTAGAGAGGATTATATAAAATAATTTGTTCATGCACACACACAAAGAGCTAAGATAAATTTTCTCCTTCTAAGATGAAAGCTTGAGATGTGTAATTCTATGTAGATTTCTCCATCCCCTAGTAGATCTTAGGTCCACTGGGGGCAAATCTCTGCTTAGCTTTATTGCTTTACCTCCAGTAATTCCTGTGTAGTTTCAGAGTTCTTCTGACCATGCTAATAAATGCAAACTATACGGTACAACACAATTAGGAAAGACTGGGAAATATTTCATAGCATGAATTTAGAAGAAATAGACATTTTCAGATAAATTTTTGCCCTTTAGTTGCTATAGTAACAAGGCATTTCTTTTTCTTTTTGCTGTACATTTCTTTACTGTACACTCAGAGCTCTACGTGACAAAACAACAATTTTACAGTCTACAATTTAGTCTCAAGTAAAAGATTTTCCCCCTCTGGGAGAACATGATTAGACTGGAGCTTACAGAGCTTCTAAAAGTTTGGGGTCTGTCAGCATTTCTGACTTAAATTCAGGGGTTTATGACCTACTTCTAAAACTTGTTTGTGGCAGGAAGCTTAGCACAGTTGTCTCCTTCTGGAAACATTCTTTAGTGCTTTTGATCAAAAATTTTAACGTCCATTTCACAGCTTAATTTATAGGCAAATTAAAACCCAGTAGGCTAGTGGCTTCTGCTATCAGTTGTGCTAGCTCATAACTTCTTTGTGTGTGTGTGAACGAGATAAAAAGCTGATGGAGGGAAGAAGAGCACAGCATCAATAAAGTGGAGGAATTGATATGACTGAGCCATTAAAAATTGAATAACTTCCACTGAGCCTGAGAATAGTTTCAACTCTTCGTGTATCTGTTGTAGCACATCTGCCTGTTAGGGTAACAATGTCAACACTACCTGCTAATACAGATAATACATATCATGCTAAGTGGCAAGTGTTTGAGATCTGTTTTCAAAAGCAAATCAGTCATTTAGTTCTCTCACAAGTAATTAGGCTCTTGATTCTCATTCAAATTATTAGGGGTTTGGAGCTAAAACATATGAAGGTTTGGGCTGAATAGAAATATAGATGCTTAACAATGAACAAAAATGCTCAGAATTCTCACTGACATCTATGAAAACCTGTGATCTCATCTGGTTTGATGCTTCTGAAATCTCACCGAGTTGTCCAATTGCATCATTAAATGGACAGATCTTTTCCCAATCTTTTCCCAGGTTAGCCAAGATTTGTATTATTGTACACAATTAATGTTTGAGGGTTTTATCAGGAATAAATTGTTCACAGCCAGGATACCAAGCTATAAACTCTGCTCTGGGAGCTTTCCATAGATAACATGACATTTCCATGTTTGAAGCACAAGTGTGGCCACTTCTGCATGATCAGAGATTCAGATTAGATGTTAGGAAACATTTTTCCCTGTTGTGGTGTTCAGCACTGGATATTGCCCAGGGAGGTGGTGCAGTCACCATCCCTGGAGGTGTTTCAGAGGTGTCTGATGTGGCACTGGAGGATCTGGGTTAGGGTTTGGGGGTTCCAGCAGTGACAGGTTCATGGTTGGAGTTGATGCTCTTAGAGGTCTCCTCAGATTCTGATTGTTCTATGATTCTGTGATCAGCTGTAGTCCTTTGGGAGCAGCCCAGCACTATAGGCAGAGATGAGCCACAGGCTAGGTGTGTTTCCTAAAGTAATCTAACTATAGCACAAGACTCTCTTAGGTTTTTCAATAATTTCTTAGCCCTGGAAAAGATATTTTTCCATTCTCAACTCTTATTTTCTTTGTAGAATGAAAGGATATACTTACTTAAACAGACTTACTCTAGTGGTTAATTTTTCAAGTTAAAAATGATCTCATTAAGAGAATAAGTGTTTTTGAAGAAAACCTCAAAGCCTACAAGCAGTCAGCTGATATAACATAGATTTTTTTTTCCTATAGACTCTTCTTTACCAACAGTGAGAATTCAAGAGGGAGAAAGACTTCTGCTGTAGCCTGTTTTGCAAAGTATCTGGGTATTAGGGAAAATCTTTTTCTATACACAGCTAAATCCCAAGCAATTTCTGGCTTACAAGACTTTACACAAACTAAGTATGCTACCCTACTTCTACAAGGTAGAATAATATCTCTAGTTCTAAAATCTGAGCTGCAGAGAGTCTTCTGTCCCATGTCATAAAGCAAAGGGAAGAGTCTGAATATTACAGCATTCCAGGTGGTTACCACTATCTAATATCACCTGTTGAGAGTTCGTATCCCTCAAGAGTGGCAAAATCTGACAGAAGAGAGTTGTGAGTGTTGTTGGTCCCAAAGGCCTTGGCAG
>NW_008677654.1:0-2099 GCF_000695815.1 Acanthisitta chloris | reverse complement strand
GGTCACGGCTCCTCGGGCACAGCTCCCCGCACAGAGGGGCAGGGGTCCCGGGGAAACGCCGCGGCAGCGTGCCGGAGACGAGGGGCGAACCCAGAAACCCTGAGAGGCAGAACAGCAATTCCTCGTGACTAATGCAGAGCTGTCCCTGCAGGATCTGCTCCAGAACTAATCCAGCTCTTGTATGACTCGTGACAAAACTCTTTCTAACAAAACATTCCCGGTTTCCAAACTCGAAAACTCATCTTTGTTAGAAACTAATTACAGTCTGGTTTCACTGAGAGGAAAAGGTTTAGCAAGACTTCCCTGAACCTACTGCTTTGTTGCTTCACAAAATGTTTAACAAAAATTAAAACAACTTTAAACGAACTTATTCTCTCTTGATTGGATTTCAGTTTTGAGTCACACGATCTTAAAGCACGAAAAAAAATCTAACCACATAGTGTTTTTTTATTGCTAGTTTTATTCCTGCAAAGCCTTAGCACTGGATTCTCCATCAAAAGTCATATTCTACTCAAAGCTGGAATTTGGACTCCACACTGTTCAGGTCACATGTTTAATCACCGTCAGGTGCCTCCCTGAAACTGCTAGGAAAAACAAGGAGGGGCAAACAGAACCACACCAGCTTCTTCTGGAAGGAAGCTGAGGGTACAACTTCCTTTCTATATACACCAATTTCTGCACACTTTGTTCCCTAACAGCACTTCCTTTATCCCTAACTATTTCTTCTTTCTTCCCTAACAGTGCTCTCTTTTTCATTCCAAGAAAGCACTTTTTTCCCCAAAGCACGAAGATACAAAGTAACTGCTTTTGAGACCTGTAACTCTTGCTGCAAAACCTAAACCAACCAGGACTCAGTTCAGCTCACTGTGCTTTAATTCCTGTGTCACTAGATTAATTGCTATGTGAATTGCACGTTTCCCCTGAACCGAACACGGTCCTGCTACATTTGATGCCAGGGTAACTGGGGACAGGGCAGAACAGCAACCAGAGTTTCAGCTACAACAGTCCCCGCATTAAACCCCACGTCTGCTTCTGCGAGGATTTCAGGAGCAGAATTCATCCTGGTGCAACAAGAACCCTCCAGGCACTGGGCACCCCATCACACAGGAGACCTTCCCAAGCTTCCTGCAGACAGAATTCCAAGGGGATGGACTCCAGTGGCCCTTCCCTGACCCCCGGCCCCAGCACTCCAGCCTGTCTGATGGGCCACCACATGACAGGGGCACACTAAGTCTTATTTTCTACTTCCCTATATTACAGAGTAGAAACAGAACAACGTTAATTTTTCCTGGACAAAACAAGTTTATAATTACCCAAGTTTATTAGTCAAGAGGAGTTAAATTCCCAGAAACACATCCAACAGAGCTCCATGTTTTCAGACTTGGGACTTTTGAAAAACACTTTTTTTCTCATCTTAAGGGAAATCTGTTACACAAACATGGTTCTAACTCCTCACCTCTGCCTAAAAACCGGTGAGCTAACTTTATATTTAAGGGATTTACAGACAGCCGCACACAAATAGCAGCACAATAAAACAATGAACCGAAAGGGTCTGTTAGAATTCCACTTGCCCCACGGCCTGTCCAGGGGGTCACGGCAGCAGCAGGACATTAGGTATTTGCTGCCACGACCTTTACCTGAGAGTTGAACACTGATTTTCTTAGACTGATTTTATTCCGGAGCCTGTAACAACTGCTCGGACAGCACTGTCAACACTAAATACACACTTAGGAACTTACTGCTGCCCATTTTGGACACATGAACGATATCAGTATCAAGAAAATCTCTTTATGTTACTGCCAACCACTCAGTGAACGTCAGGTGAAAGGTAAGGCCACACAGGCATAATTTTCTGCTTCACCTATGTAACCTGTGTATTCCTCCTGTGCCCTCGGGGCATTAGCTGTAATTGCATTAGTGTCTAGACTCTTCCCATTGCTCGGGAAAAGGCACCAGCACAGCAGGACACACTGACACACACCTCCCTCCCACAGGTGGGACACCACACCCATCTCACCAGGTGTGTGACACCACACGCCTCCCACAGGTGTGTGACAACACACCCCTCCCACAGGTGTGTGACACCACACCCCTCTCAC
>NW_008677653.1:2335-5905 GCF_000695815.1 Acanthisitta chloris | reverse complement strand
GGTGATGAGGGAGAGGCTGCGCCGGGGGACGGAGGAGGACTCCAAGTCGGTGCAGCAGTATGTGCCGGGGGTGCGGGTGGAGTTCCCGCGGCCTCTCAATTCCGCCAGTCTGCACCCGACCAGGGCCCTGCAGCCCTCCAGCACCGACCCGTCGGAGCAGCAACCAGGAGTCCCCACAGACAGGAACGGGGCAGAGCCCCAGGCCAACCTCACCACCGTGTCCGATAAGCGGCTGCAGATCCAGAACCCCCTGTACCCGGTGACAGAGAGCTCCTACAGCGCCTACGCTGTCATGTTCCTGTCCCTCATCGTCTTCGCGGTGGGCATCATTGGAAACCTCTCTGTGATGTGCATCGTGTGGCACAACTACTACATGAAGAGTGCCTGGAACTCCATCCTGGCCAGCCTGGCTTTCTGGGACTTCCTCATCCTCTTCTTCTGCCTGCCTGTGGTCATCTTCAATGAAATCACCAAGAAGAGGCTGCTGGGGGACGTGTCCTGTCGCATTGTGCCGTTCATGGAGGTAAGGGGCTGCACAGGGTCCTGGATGACTCAAGAACTCAATTTCTCTCTGCCCTCTTGCTCAGAGGCAGTCCATGCTGCTGGTAGCCTGGGACAAGGGCTGTGGGCCAGACACCCACATCGTGGGGCACAGCAAGGAGCTGGGGGAGAGTCTCAATAGTGACCTTCCCTTTGCCTCTGCCCCAGGCCATTCCTCAGGCTCTGCAGCCAACACCAACACTGCCAGGGCTGGGAAGAGCCTGTGAGACCCTCTGTTGACCAGCCAGCATGGGGACTTATGTCCACAGAGTACCTCCATCTGTCTGTTCCTGTCTCAGCCTGACCCCCCAGCCTGGGGGCTCAGCCCTGCAATGTGCTGGCCCAGCACTGGCTGCTGTGGGCGGCTGAGGGGGCTGCCCAGGGCAAGGGACTGCAGGGGGGCAGTGCTGGGAAGCACTGGGGTGGGAGAGCACAGGAATTAGGTTTGGGAACCTGAGATCTCTGTTTGGCCTCACGTGTGGCAGGTTGGCACCCACTGAAAAGACCATAGGGACTGTGGTGATAGGGAATGGGAGAGTGAGCAAAAATGCCCTGGATGGCACAATTTGGGGTGGTGCTGGAAAGAAACCCTCACTGTGGGCACCACCCATCCTCAGGAGAGCCTGGGGTCCAGGCTCTGTACGCTTGTGGGACAGACTGTTCCTCTGGGCGCAATGTCCAGTTTGTCAACGTGCAGACACAACGGTGCAAACACCTGGAAGAGCTCAGAGACAGCGTGAGGTCCCTGGAGACCCTCTCAGGCTTGGTAAGACCAAATAAGGTTCAGAACCTGCCCATCCCAGTGAGTGCCCACTCCTGGGGTCAGGGCACCCAGCACAACATATGGAATCCATGGCTGGTGCTGAAGAGCCCTGGGGTCCCTCACTCCCCCCAAACCCGATCAGGCTGTATGGAAGCACTGATTCCTCAGCACTCCTGCCTAGGTCAGTCCTGCCCTCCCAAGGCTGTCACCATACTGTCACCTGGCCTTCTGTCATCACCAGACCTGCCTGTGTCCATCACCAGGACTCTAGTCTGCTCAGAGAAATGACAGCTGGAGAGGACTGGAGGGGACAGAGAGCACCTGGATGGGGAAAGCTCATCTCTCAGGGAACTCAGTCATTACAAGCAAAGAAATGGCACCGAGACATTGATTTGTCCCATCACAACTCCCTCCCCAGCATTCCCCCTCACTGGCTCAGCTTCTGCCAGACAGCAGAACCCACAGGGCTTTGGGGTGCAGGACCTGCAGGGCTTTTGGGTGCAGGACTGGGTTGCACCCTGCTCCCTGAGGGGGGTTGACTTGTCCTTTCCTGCGGCACCTTACAGCAGCCGCAGACTGGGGAGACTCCAGCATGGGCTGCGGGTGTCGATGTGGGCTGTGAGGTGAACGGGTCTGAGACCACCACCAGGCACAGACACAAACCTGCATGGCACAGCCCAGCACGGGGATGTGGTGTTTGCTAGGAGAGCAGTGCAGCTCCACCCTGCTCCTCTCTGTCCCTGCCCAGCAGACAGGAGCTGTTCCTTTCCAGGTCTCCCACCACAGCCTAAATGGAGTGTTTGCCCATCCCTGTCCTCCACCTCAGGCCTCCAACACTGCAGCCAGGTGGACTCATAGAGGGGCAAGAATATGGACCCACATTTGCTCAAGCAGGCTCAGTACCCTGGGGAAGGATGAGAAGGGAAGGGTGATTTCCCCAAAGCAGACCCCATCCTGGGGAACATCTGTCATGGCCTGTCCCTGAGCCTCTCATGGGTTCTTTGTCGCTGTCCCTGTGGGAGAACCCTGAGGGTGGTAACTCCAGGCACAGGAATGCAGGCAGCACCAGGGACACCCTGGGACAGCTTAGTCTCAGAAGAGGCAGGAAGGGTCCGTGGGATGTTGGTGCTGCTGAAGGACAAGCATGGCACAGCCCGGAAGGCATGGTCCTGGTGTGCGGGCTACTCCTGCTCTGTCCCCCCAGCACACAGCCCTGTGCTGCCCTCCTACTCCCCAAAGCATGGACAGGATGGGGCTTCAGGGCTTCACCTGGGAATCAGCCACAGGGAGCCTGGATGGGAGCCATGACCAGGCCAAAGCCAAATCCCTAGCAAAGGATCAGCCACCAGAGAACACATCTGCAGGACAAAGGCTCATGTCTAGGGGGGCTGTAAACCGCTTAGGCTGCTGGACGGACCCTGTGAGGCGCAAATCTCCTGCCCTCACTTTGTAGCTGCTGCAATGCCCTGGGGGTGGGCACAGAGCCAGGTTTTGTGAGCTGAGCTGGTTACACAGGCTCCCAGGGACAGGCTGTATGCAGGGATGTTCTGGGCTGACCAGTGGCACCAGCTGCATCCCTGCCAGGGCAGTGGAGAAGGATCCTCTGCAGAACCAAGGGGACCAGAAGAGACAGAAGAGCCCGTGGGAGGGTGTAGAGGGACACGAGACAGCAGAACAGCAATGCCAAAGGCTGCAGGTGCCAGCCAGGGAGCTGGGCCAGTGTGCTGGGTGCTGGCTGTCAGGCAGAGCAGAGTGCTGGGTGGCCAGGGTGGCTCTGGGCTTTGGGCAGAGGAGCTGGGATATGCTGGCAGATGGTGCTGGGTGCAGGATGCTGTTGCTGGGCTGGTGCCCTGATGCTAGCTCTGGGGAGATGCTGCTGTGCATAACTGACAGTGCTGCTGGATGCTGGCATCACTCAGCTGATGCTGGCATCAGCTGCTGAAGGACCAGCCCAGGACCCTGGGGGTCAGGGGAGGGCAGTGTTCCAGGCTGCTTCCAGGGTGCCACATGGAGCCCAGTGAGGTTTCCTGAGGGTTGGGAATGTTTTTCCCTGATGCTAGCTCTGGGGAGATGCTGCTGTGCATAACTGACAGTGCTGCTGGATGCTGGCATCACTCAGCTGATGCTGGCATCAGCTGCTGAAGGACCAGCCCAGGACCCTGGGGGTCAGGGGAGGGCAGTGTTCCAGGCTGCTTCCAGGGTGCCACATGGAGCCCAGTGAGGTTTCCTGAGGGTTGGGAATGTTTTTCAGCATAGGGTTTAATGGC
>NW_008677653.1:309-2313 GCF_000695815.1 Acanthisitta chloris | reverse complement strand
GGGGGCACCAGCATGTGACTCTGCCATCATCCTGGCCAAGGGCTGTGGGACTTGGCTCCCAGCTCTGGGCCTGGGGCTGGGAATGCTGATCATGACCCCCGGTGTCTGGCCAGCCTTCCCAGAGCCACGGTGATTCCTCTGCCTCCTCTGGCCTCTTCCTTTGGCAAAGGGGATGTTTTTCCTGTCGTTCTCAATACAGCGGAAATTGCCCCAAGCTGATTTGGGACAACGGTGCCTTCAACTTGCTTGGCCTGTCCAGGAGAGCAGGGCAGGATCAAGCCAGCCTGGGGGGGCCTTGGGAACCCTGAGAAGTTGCTGGTGGGTGTGATGGTCCCTGCTTTTCCTCTTAAAGAGCCATCCAGATTAGAGGAAGAGCCTAAGGGACAATCCTGCTGTTTCCACCCTGGCTGGATGGACAGAGATCCAGCAAAGCTTGTCTCTTCTGAAGAAAAGGGAGCTGGGCAGGGACAATGGATCAGGGGACATTTTTATCTGCTGTCCTTTCAGGAGTCACAGAAAAGTAACCTTGTGATGCAGCCACAGGCTGTGGCCTCCCTGCAACCTTGGAGAAAGGGCTGTGGTCTTACGTAGCCAGGGGTTTGCCACCAGCCTGGTGGTGACATCCCGGCATCAGGGCCCACCTGTTCTGCCTCTTCCCTCACTAGGTGTCATCACTGGGAGTCACCACCTTCAGCCTCTGTGCCCTGGGCATCGACAGGTTCCATGCAGCCACCAGCCCCCAGACCAGCACCCGGCCCATCGAGCATTGCCAGTCTATCATCGCCAAGCTGGCTGTCATCTGGGTGGGCTCCATGACGCTGTCGGTGCCAGAGGTCCTGCTCTGGCAGCTGGCACAGGACACATCGCCCGTGTCCGGCATGGTGACAGAGTATTGCACCATGAAGCCCTCGTCCAACCTGCCTGAGTCTGTCTACTCACTGGTGCTCACCTACCAGAATGCTCGGATGTGGTGGTACTTTGGCTGCTACTTCTGCCTGCCCATCCTCTTCACCATCAGCTGCCAGCTGGTGACGCGGCGCATCCGCAGCACCGAGAAGAAGAGTGAGTGCCGGGGGACCAAGCACGGCCAGTGCGAGAGTCACCTGAACTGCACCATCATCGGGCTGACCATCATCTATGGGCTCTGCACCACCCCCGAGAATGTCTGCAACATCGTGGTGGCCTACATGTCCCCCGACATGTCCAAGCAGACCTTGGACCTGCTCAACCTCATCAATCAGTTCTTCCTGTTCTTCAAGTGCTCGGTGACACCGGTCCTGCTCCTGTGCCTCTGTCGCCCACTGGGCCAGGCCTTCATGGACTGCTGCTGCTGCTGCTGTGAGGGCTGCGGCCCTGACACCACCTCCAGCGAAGGCAGCGCTGACAGCAAGCTCAAAACCGAGATGTCCTCCTCTATCTTCTTCGACAAGCCCCGGGAGACCCCCCCACCCCTCCTGGCTCTTGGCACTCCATGCTAAGGGCCACCGGGGAGCTGTAGAGATCGTTCCACCACCTCCTCCCAAGACCAAACATTGTTTTGTTGTTAGTGCCCGTGTTTGAACATGGAACAAGCAGAAGAGATGGCTCAGGGGGCTGTGCTGTGGGCTTCAAACCCTGCATTGGGCAGGTGGGGCTTGAAGTCCCAGTCCCTGTGGCTACATCGGTGACCTTCTTGCCTCTGCCTAAAGGCCAGCAAGGACATCAGCACCCTCCTGTCCTGGCTGCCTGGCTGGGCTCCACAGGGTTGCTGCTCTGGAGAGAAGAGTTCTGGTCCCATCTGAAATCACAGAGGGTGGCCATGATGGCTCACAGAGGACATAGCAAACACAAACTGCCCTCGTCCTGTATCCTCCTCTCCTGCCAGCCCCTCCACAGTAGGAAAATGTCCCAGTGACTGTATCCCACGGATCCAAGCCGTGCCCTGTATGAGCTCAATAAACCAGTAACCTAGAGCATGTCGTGCCTGCAGCCGCCGGCACTGCTGGGCTGAGCCCCAGAAGCCCC
>NW_008677653.1:0-286 GCF_000695815.1 Acanthisitta chloris | reverse complement strand
CATGGGCAGCTGTGGGGAGCATGAGGGTGGGGAAACAGCTGTGCTAGGGTGGACAGCACTTAAGGGAGATGGGGAAAGACCCCCAATCCCTTTGCCCCCTCCTTCTGGGGTGATGCTGTGTGGTGTCCATGGGAGGGTCCCCTCCAAAGCATTGGGCTTGAGGTTGTTTGTAGGACTTGAACGGGTCCCAGTAAGGCCCAGCCAGCTCAGCATTGGGCTGAGGTGCCCCACAGCCTGCAAGACAGCTGGCTCCCCACCTGCACCATGCAGGACCAAGATGCTGCAG
>NW_008677652.1:2110-2962 GCF_000695815.1 Acanthisitta chloris | reverse complement strand
CCTGTGACTAGAGGGCAGAACCAGCCCTATAGGGACTGAAAAATATATAGAAATCTATGTAATCTGTATTTAGAAAAGAGATTCAATGCACAGACAGAATTGAAATCCCATGCATAGCTATTACAATGTAATGTATATGTCATTTATGATAATATAGAAAAATATAAGCGTTTCAGAAGCCAGAACAGTTTTGCAAGTGAAAGGCAGTGCTGGAGGACAAGCCCTGTAAAGCAGCTCTGTGCCCTGCACAGCAGCAATGGCAGGGGAGAAGTCCCATCATTCTGGCTTTGAAATCGGGCTTTGAAAGCCTTGGGGAAGGTGCTGGCAGAGCCACGGGATATCGGGCACTGGCACCACAACTCCTGAACTCCTGAGGAACCACAGAACTCCTTTAGGCAAATCAGGATGTAGCTTTAGTCCTTAAATGGGTGCCAAAACCAGGCAATCATGTCATGTGTGGACTAGGCACTGAAACCACACCTTGACATCTCCCTGTCTCCTCCATGGAAATGTCAGTGTTTCCACTGGAGGCATAATTTATCCTACAGAAGGTGGAACCTGCTTGAATCTGTAAGCTCTTCTGGGGCAAGTGACCACAGGCCACGTGTTTTGTGCTTGGTGGGACAGCCAGCTGGAGTCTGCTGCAGTTCCCTGGGCAGTTGGAGGGCAAACAGGAGGATTTTCTTACCTCTGGCAACACTCCACCTCTCCTGGGCATCCCCAGCGACAGAGAAAGTGATCAGTATCCTGAGCCAGAGGGCAGTGCTGGCACAGCGCCTGTGAGCTCGGTGTTCTGGGACAGCCGAGGACCAACTGCTGCAGCCGTGGCTACACCAACATTCCAGCAGCGGC
>NW_008677652.1:0-2016 GCF_000695815.1 Acanthisitta chloris | reverse complement strand
CACCTCTGTGGCTTCTTCTGGGGCAAGGCTACTTTGAGCACCTTTCCCGACAGTGTCCTGGAGAGGGGAAAGCAATGCAGGGAAGACTGTGTGTCTTCTCTGAGCTTCTCTGGAAGGTGCCTCCAGCTGGACATGGCCAGGATCCAGACTCCCTGAAAGAGCCCATACCACCTTCAGTCAAATGCAGAACTAGAAAGACTCCTACAGCTGCCTCTGCTCTGGCTCTGAGATGACCCAGATTGCAAGTCCTTGAATTGAGAACCACCACCAAAGCTTTCTCTAGAGGGGAAGGCATTCATCTTCCTTCCTGTCTAAACTGGCTGGGCCAAAGAATGTTGCAAGTTTTCCCTTCTCTGGGGCACTGCGATGGCCTCTGACCTCAACATGCCCTCCTTGAAACATGGAGAAACAGGGTTTTTTAAGAGGTATTGTGGGGGACAACACCCAGCCTTCCCTCCCTGCTGGGTGAGAATTCCTTAGGAAACATTTATTGGGGGATTCCTATGTCTTTCCTATGTCTTTCTGCCAGCTCCCTCAAGGAAGCTAGATCATCCTCTGAAAAACTATGGGATTCATTGAACTGATGAACACTAAGAGAATTGCTTTTTCACAGTAAAAGTCTGAAAACTGGTTTCAGTCCCTATGCTCCAAAGATGCCAATCTCCAGAACATCTTAGTGCTTTCCCTCCTCGTTTTAGGGAAGAGCAAATCCCACTTCCTTCCCAGCCTGCTTGTGGCACACCCACTAAGTGCTTACAGCTCCTAAGAAAGGCTCAGTGTAAAGCGTCTCCCACCCTTTCCTTGCAGAATCCAAGGGCTGCAAAGGCAACAGCCCTACCTGCAGTGCAGAGCTCCGGGAAGAGCAAAAGGACCTCTGGGTGGTGCTGTGGCTTTTTTCCTCTTCTGTCTTTTCAAAATAGAAGTCTTACCATATTCTTTGAGTAGAGTGCAGGGATGTCAACCCTCAGTCACCTCTTCCAAGGCTAAACACACTTCCCTCAGCCCTTCCTCAGCGGTGTTTTAGGCCTTTTAAAGGCCTCTTTGTCCTTAGCTGAACTTACAGCCTCTAAAAATATGCCCACTGCAAGGGAGGTACTCTGCAGACTGTGCAAGCCCCACCTTTGCTTGGCAGAGCCTGAGGCCTGCAAAAGCAACAGCCCCTCCTGCAGTGCAAAGCTCAGAGCTTCAGAAGGGTGAAAGATCCTCTGAGTGGTGCAGTGGCTTTTCCCTTCCCTATCTTTTCCAGGTCCATCTTGGAGCCGCTGGCACTGGCTCCACCAGGCACAGGGGAAGCTTCTGGCAGCTTCTGCCAGCAGCCAGACTGGTGGTCCTCTGCTTCCCTGGCCCTGCCTCCAGCCCCTGTCCCCTGCCACCAAGTGTCTGGATGCATCGGTCCTGAGCTTGGAGTAGCTGATCCTTGAATGTCAGCCAGCAGTCTTGGCCCCCTCTGCCTTCCATTTTTCATCACTGGGGATGCTGCCAAGAAGGTGCTTGAAGTCCAGGGCAGTGAGCTTGCTGTGTGCTTTCCTCACCACCCTGAGGATATTGAACTCCACCATCTCGTGGTCGTTACAGCCAGGGCTGCCTTGGACCAGCTCCTCCCTGTTGGTGAAGGTCCAGCACAGCTCCTCTCCTTGTTGGTTCCTCAGCCTTCTGTGTAAGGAAGTTATAATTAACCCATTTAAGGAACCTCTGGGATTGCTTATGAACCGCCATGTAGCTCTCCCAACAGACATCAAGGTGTTTGAAATCCCCCATGAGGACTAGGACTTGCGAGCTTCAGGCTAATGGCATCTGTCCGTAGAAGCCGGTGTTCTGTAGCAGACCCCCACTATAACATCCCCTGCTCCAGCCCTGCCCGTAATCTTGACCCATCTTTCAAAATTTCCTTTGCCATTTGGTGTTTGGAGCCACCTGATTTGTATTTTTCTTCTTCAAATGCATAACTTATATAGATTATGTTTTTTTATAATTTAAACAGTTTTTTCCTCAAAGACTCATAGAATCATAGAATTT
>NW_008677651.1:0-46012 GCF_000695815.1 Acanthisitta chloris | reverse complement strand
TATATACACACATACACATGCATTCACACATGCATATGTGTATATGTATATCTATAGACACACACTAGTTATTTTATCTTCTATTTTCAATGCATCTTGTCTTATCCATATGTGCTTTGTTTAAGTGCAAGTGCTTTCTGATGACATCTATCTATATGCCATGTCTTGCACCATGGAAAGATATTTTCCCATTGTTTTACAACAATAAAAGGCCTGCTGTTATATTGCACCTAACTAACAGAGTGCTGAGTGACAGGACACACTGTATTGTGACAGGGACATATGCAACTCAGGAATGCTTTGGCTGAGCTGCAGCATTAGAGGAGCACAGCTCCAATGCAGGCAACATGGCTGTGCTATGTACGCTTTGCCATGGAAAGAGAAGGACCTGCTATGTGGGTTATACACTGTTTCTTGGGTGACATATACGATTGTTACAGCAATCTTCTTCACTCAGTAGTGCTGGAAGTCATGTGAAGCCTCAGGAATATGGCAGATGTCCAGAAATATATAAAACTCATGATTCAAGCCAGAAGTGTGACAGGACAGGTATGATGAAAATCAACTACTCTTTATTCTGCAGACCTTGTATAAAATGATCTGAAAATGTTTCTTTTCTGATTTAGAAAGGATATTAAAAAACCCTGATATATAAAGTTTCAATATAGAAATTATCAAGTAATCCATTGCCTTGTTTCTTCTTGAACCATTTTTTAAGTTTCACTGATAACAAACACTGCTGGGATTTTTTTTTCTGAAAATCTGGAACCTGCTATGCTCCTTCCTCTGGAAGGGGAAAAACTGCCCACACTGTAACTTTCCTTTCACAAGAGCAATTTCTGAACTGCAGGAAAAAAAACCATCACACAGAAAATGTTCTTTTCTGGACATGAACAGAATGCCAATGTCTGAGTCCAGCCAACGCAGGGCACTTCTTTTCCCATCTGGAGACACGACATTGTCTGAGCCACAGAAATTGAGAATTAAGTTACTTATCTCTGCTAGGATGTTTTCCTTCTATAATTGGTTCCAGCATGAAGAGCTTAGGCACATCTCTGAATTTATGGAGAGATGGTCCATTGATTAGTTTGGTGTCAAAATTGGGTCCTGGATTATAGTGTCTGAGCTTGCCTAGGATCTCACATTTTAATTTATAGTATTTGACTTATAGTTTTTCTTTTTACACATGCATAGTGATACGAGTTTACACAGAAAAAAATGTATTTTTAACAGAAAGCAAATATTTTCCAGAAAGGCAGTTGAATGCTGGAAACACAATGAAAACCACTTCATCTAGAGCTCATTTTGTGTGTTATGTTGTTCACACAGAGCAGGCATGCATCATTTGGCTTTATTTTTATCCTAGAATTTTATGCCCTTTGTGTAAAATGTAGAAGTTAATTGTTAGCTAACTCACTTTGATGGTGTGTTTTCTGTGTTTGGAGGACATACTTTCCCCAATTGCCACATTTTAAATAGATTTTACCTTGCAGGGTTTACTTTTAGCTTACCATTACAACTTGGAAAAATTCACTACCTTTCCTCTATGCAGGTAAGTGCTCCCAACACACTAAATAATGAGATATCATGTATATATATGCAAAGGAAAAAAGAGTAGAGAGGAAAAAACCCTCAACTGTGAAGGATGTAGCAATTAATTGTACACAGATTGGACACATACATATAAATTTTCAAGATGTATGAGGTGTTTCTTTAAGAAAAGGTTAAAGAAGGAACTCTATATATATTCAAGGCATTCATTTGAGTCAAAAGTGTCAAATTCCTGTATGATACTTCCTGTTCTCACATTTTGCAGAGCATTATTGGCAGGAAGCTGGTAAGCATTCAAAATTTAGAGTTTTGTCAGAAAAGAGGATGACATACTTTTCTCACTTGATCCAGTAAAACACTTCAGTGCACACCAAACTGCATCTGGGCTTTATTCACATACTTGCCTTGCTAGGATTAATCAGCAGAGGATACTTGGTAGTTATTAGAGTTGGACTTCAGAAGGGAACTCAAATATAAAATTCAGTGAGAACAGTTGAATATCCTTCTGAGAGATATTGGTATGCAGTCCTTGGTTTCAAATGAGAGCATAATACTAATTAATTATTTACAGGAACCTCATAACTTCTAAACTACTTGTTGTGGTTAAACCACAGCCAGTAGCCAATAACCACACAGCTGCTCGCACACAACCCCACCAATGGGCTGGGGGAGAGAATCAGAAGGGTAAAACCTAGAAAAACTCTTGGGCTGAGATAAAGACATTTTAATAGAGAAAGAAAAACACACACACAAGCGAAGTAAAACAAGGAATTAATTCACTTCTTCCCATGGGCAGGCAGGTGTTCAGCCATCTCCAGGAGAGCAGGGCCCCATCAGGCATGATGGTTCCTTGGGAAGACAAACACCATTACTCCAGATGTCCCCCCCTTCCTCCTTCTTCCTTCCACCTTATATACTGAGCATGATGTCTTATAGTATGGAATATCCCTTTGGTCAGTTTGGATCACCTGTCCTGACTGTTTCTTCTCCAAATCTCCCATGCACCCACAACTTCCTTGCCAGTATGGCAGTATGGAAAGCAGTAAAGGCCTTGGCTCTGTGTAAATTCTGCTCAACAATAACAAAAACATCTCTGCATTATCAACCCTGTGTTCAGCACAAGTCCTAAACATAGCCTCATACTAGCCACTGAGAAGACAGTTAACTCTACTTCAGGTCAAACCAGCACACTGCTGCAGAGGACAATGACACGGGTTGGGATTTTTTTTTGTCATACGGTGTGTTTGTTTGCTTGGTCTTTTCACAGACTGGACAAATACTGAGATCTTCAGAAAAGTTGCATCTTGGGGTGGTGGTGGTTATGTTTTGTTTTGTTTTGTTTTAAAATCTCAGTGGGAAATGAGAGAAGACATTAGAATGTATTTCCTCATGAAATTCATAATCCTTCATGAGAATTTTGTCCCTGAGATAAAATATACATACCTGAAATCATATTTCTGTTTCTCAGTTAGGATGAAGTTCACAGAAATGCAAACTTTTTGAAGCACAATATTTTCATTTATATTTAAAATTAGGGACAATCTTTAAAAAAACGCCCAAATCTCACCTTGACTTATGCAATGCCTCAAGGCATATTCGAGGTATTGTTCTGGAGAGCTCTGCACGTGTAAGTGGGAAGTGGGTGTTTAACATGCCAAATATCTGAAACATAAAGCTAGTTGAATAGGTAAGAGACAAGGCTATAATTCATTACAGCTTCATGCCGTGTTCTTTCCTCTATCTGTATAAAAAGAAAACCCTCTAGGGGTATACCAACTCTGGAAATAAAGAATTTTAAGTCCAAAAAGATGATAATAATGTGAAAATGTTGGCTTGAAATGACAAAAGCCCTAAGCTTTTAAAACTTTGCAGTGTATAAAGTTTAAAGAATTTGCATGAAACTGCCATTAGTTTACCATAACCATTATTACTGCTAACAGCAGTTCAATCATATGTCTTAAATCTGGGATTTTGACAGCTCAGGGAAATTATCATTCCAAATAAGTAATGTGAGCAACTTGCTAAGTAATCCTGAAGAGCAGTCATCTCTCATCTTTTTGGAGGAGAAATGTCCACTGCTGTCCATGTAGTTTCCCATCAGGTGGCAAACATGCCTCCCGTATGACTTTTCCCCAACCTCGATGGGCCCTGAACGTATTTGTGAGCCAGGGCATCTCTTGATGTGAGAAGTTGCCTAAAAGTGTTACAGAAATATTGCTTAGGCTGGTGTGACTTGCCTAGGTTTATATTCCTGCAGGGCTCCTGCGGAAGTCCAGCAGATGTGTCTCCTGGCAGAAAATCAGCCGAGATAATGAGAAAAGACTTCAACTTCCATATGCTGGTATCAGCCTGGATTTAATGTCCTTATCTGAGTGATCCCCTTCATCAAAACTTCTGTAGCACTCTGGCAGGCTTTCTCAACCACTCCAAGAGATGTTCACAGAAAAGCACTGTGTAGTTACTCTGCTGTCTTTGCTTTTCTGCTCCTTTTCCATTGGCCATGATGAGTTTAAATAGAAAATATATTCTATATATTCTATATTTTTCTTAAAGGCAAATTAATTCTAAGTCTTTTTCCTAAATATCTTGTTTGAGGTTTATTAGAAAGTGAAGCTATATTATTGATCCAGCCCCCAAGGAGAACTTGGGTTTTGTGACAAATACTAGCAGCAGATCTAAGTGTTCCTCTTATTTTATATCCATATGGGAAGGGGCTCAAATCTTCAAAGGCAGGTGGGTGGCAAGATACAGTGAACATCAATAGTATGCTTAGATGAGGGGAAGTCTTACGCAAGCTTGAGTCAATTTTTTCTATTTTTATAAAAATCACTGGAATTTCAATCAAGAAACTTCCTCAAAACAGAGGATGAAAAAGAAATTCATCTTGTGTCATTTTCTAAAAGTGGGGGTTTTTTTAATATTTATGTCTAATTTCAGAAGTTGTGATGTTTCTCCCCTTACTTTTGATATATCTTTTCCCCTGGTATAATTTCTTACTGGAGTAAGAATACAGGAACTCTGAGACTGGGTCAGACTAACTGTGGTGGAAGTCTTGATCCTTACTGTTTGAATACATAAAACCCCACAAAAGGCATTCATAGAAAAATCTCCTGCTGAGACAGGCGCTAACTCTAGCAGAAATTGTTGCAACTCCATTGCAAAAGTTGTATACTCCTAACTTCCTAATGTGGCCAACTGCTTTAATCTAACCCAAGTGCCTTCTTGGTTTCCAAGAGCCCTGATACTTCTGCCTGGTACTTCTGGCATGGATTAGATACAGGTTTGTTTTTTTCTGAGGGAAAAATAGATCTTAGCTTAGCAAGGTTGGCAGAGTACTTGCCACTTACTGCCTGAGCATTGGCACAGCTTATCCCAGGTCCTTTTGGCAGAACACTTTTCCCCAGAGAACTCATGTCTCCAAACATATTTTAGATAGGAAGAAATAGACCTAGCAAGGTGAGATGATGCTCCCAAGGTCACAGAGTAAATCAGAGACAGAAGTGGGACTGAATCTTATTCCTGAGACCAAACTAGGACACTGACCAGAGCTCAGGATACTGTCTGGAGAAAGGCTATGTCAGGATGAGACACTATTTGAAGTTCAAGCTGTTATTACTTTCACAGGATGGTGTGCAAATGCACACCGTGTCATTTCAACATAAGAAAAGTTCAAAGGAAGTTGTGGTCTGCAGAGTTGTTCCTTCCTGATGACATGCTATTACGACTAAGTATCAACGGGGTGAAGGGTGGCTTAAAGACATCTCAGCTCAAATATCTTAATTCTCGCTGTTAATTCCTGGTCCCTCCTTTCCCACTTACAGTTTTCTAGTCCAAGTATAGCAATATTTACTAGATGCAGACGGCTGGAGAGAACTTGTTGCATAAAGCAGTCAACATATAACTTTCAGCCTCACTGTGGAAGTGTCTCTTCATCAGGTAACATAGTGCAATGAATTTATGGCTTTGGAGCTTGCTATAAGAGGAGTGGCTGTGGGTTGACCAGCAGTTGACTGTATAGACAGAGCAACACATATCTCCAGGAGCAAAAATTCAAATGCAACAACTCAGTCTACAAGAGAGTCAAATGAATCTGTTTTCACACTGAAATGTGGCTTGCTTGTCACTTGTTGTACATGAGGCAAATTAAAGAAATTGTTGCTGATTCACATTCAAAAACAAAGGAAAGTTTATTGTTCAAAGTACTCTCTTTTGATCAGCAAACATAATGCCCTGATCCAGACTATTTTGCTTCAGTCTGGTCACATGAAAGTTATTTGCATATAAAACACATCTATTTGGGTTATGCTACAAGTTACACATAGAGAAACAGTAAAAGTGGTTAATTCATGATATGTATTCATAGAAATATTGCTGCATTGTGCATCTGGTAATCAAATCAACCAATATATGGTTCGAAACTTATGGCAGAAGCTCTTATCAGTAACTATTTTAAATATGTTCTTTGCTTGTTATACATTGCAAGTGAAAATGTTTCACTTCTGTACAGAAATGTTAACAAGCCATTGTGTGTTTGAGAAGCATGTTTAATTTTTTTTAAAACTACCAAAATTTAATAAAGACTGTATCCCAAAGTCCCTATAATTGCCATGCTGCCTAATAAAGAAGGCTAACCTTGTACCTCCTTAAGAATCACTTACTAAAACAGAAGGGAAACTATTTAATGCAGTCAAAATTTATTTTATTTAATTTTATTTCATAAAGAAACTGAGGAGATGACAAAGCAATATAAAAACTGCTGATTCTCGTTAGGACCACAAACAGGGGTTGGTTTTAAATTGGTTATAAGAGAAATTTATTGTACATAAATATGGTAATAATCTTATCTGAGACCATGTCTTTCCTAATTCCATATACAGGGACCCATGAAAAAAACAGTCAGACACCTATCAACCTCCACCACTGACTCAGGTGGGATTGGGAAGCTCCTAAGGATGATTGCAATGTCTTCAGGGAGGCACAGGCCCCCGGGTCTGGTCAGACTTCCACTGATGATGCACCTGGTCACATCCTGAGTAACAGATTCAACTCAAAACTTGGGAGAGAAGGGGATCAATTTTTTTGCAATAATAAGTAGGATGTCTGGATTCAAGGTGTGTTTCAGTCTGAAGGGGTTCTATCTATAGATGAATTCTCAGGAGGATACTTTTATTATATATCCAATTTTCTATTATTACCATCTCTCTATGCTCAGATTGGCAAGTTGAGAACTAATCACACAGTGGTGTACATATGCACCAAAATTGGTTAAGAAAGAGCTGGTTCGGATACCTAAATTTAATCTAAATAAAGCTGCAAAGAGCTCCAAACAAACTCACATAATTGCTAGAATAATCATGCTTGAGTTCGGGTACTGCTCAAGCAGGTGTTGGTTTCTGGTATTAGCAATTCTTTGTTGTGTGCCCAAGCAGCTCATTCATACTTCTGTTCTGGATGGTGCTCCTACACTGATTTTAACCATCTTCCTTCGGTGTGATTTTTCTTTCATATACAGATGCTTCCCTACATTGCCTGGTCACTAGCCTACAGCTTTTTTGCTGCCCTTTTGGTTTTGCTAACTTTCATTCTCTGAACTCCATATGATACTTAAGCAAATGCCTTGTTGAATATATCAAACTATAAGTGGCTCTAGTTTTATCAAACCATGAGAAAGAGAGCTGTCAAATGATTAATGTCACAAAACATAAAGCATAATTTATTTAGAGTTACACCTAATTATGTCAACGTGCACTTACAGCCCAGAGAGCTAACTGTATCCTGGGCTAGTGTGCATCCCTGCCCATGGCAACAGAAAAGTTTCTACAATTCTATGGTACTGTGATTCTAAGTGATGAATTTTGGATAAATGTGTAGTGTTGTTTTTATACCTTTGCATGAAAGTCTATTTTAAAAGTAGCACTGGGGACATACTAAGACTATAGTTTTTCTGGGAAACATTTTTCTTTTTGATGGAGTCAGGATTTTTCTAACACTCAATGAGGTGGAATTTAAGAAAATAACTTCATAATTCCTCTCACTCCTATCACAAATTTCAAATAAAATGTACATTGGGACAAATATTGAACTCCAAGTTATTTAGTGTCCAGTGGAGACCTACTGAAAACAAAGAATGAAAATCAAATTTTTTATATAGAGTGATTTGATGGCTTCCTTAGAAGTTATTGCATATATTGACACCTTGAAACACCTGAGGACTGGACTAGCTGATAAAGACTGAAGCTATTGTTTTCCCAGCAATGACTAAGGGTTCCAGAGATGTCTAGATGTCTTTTCTACATTAATACTAAGAATGTGAGTTGCCAGTCCTAGATTTTATAGACACTGGACTAAATTGTAGTTTAGTCCACTATCTTGGACTGTGCTTTTCAAAGGTAATTTCATAGATCTTTTTTCTTTCTTCCTGTTCTCCCTCTCCCTCATCAGCTTGCCTATCAAATCCTAGATGTTGCAAAGGGCAGTGCACTTACATTGAACTACTTGCTATGAAAGCCTTAAGAGAAATAAATTCAGATGGTCTCTCCTCATTTCACTTACACAGTCTTTTTTTTTTCTTGCTCTCTGAGAAAGAGACCACCTGTTTTAAATTTAAATATACAGTCAATTTTAATATAATGTTCTTTCTCTGCAAATGAGATTACATCATTCACGTGTTCTAGGAGTCTTTAGACAATTAGGTTTTCTTTAATGTGCTGTCTTTGTCATCCTTCATTCTGACAATGCCAAAGCCCCATGAACAGTCAGTCTTTTTTTTTTTTTTAATAATAATCATAATCGCAATGCCATATTACTTGAGGGACTTGAAGCATACTTCTATTTTTCTTATGCCTTTTCCAAACTGCTCTCAAATATCCGATGATGAATACTCACGAATATTAGACTGAAGTACATTTAGGTTCTGAATCTTTTTGTATGAAACATGAACAATCAAAGAGATTGACTGACAAAAATACTAAACCCCACAACCTTATCAAGCATTTCTATAAAGGAGCAAAAATAGCACAGAAAGCAAATTATTCTTTGTTCACAGATCTTTAGGAGTTTTGCTTTGAAACCGAAATTGTTGGAAGCAGAGAACAGAGCAGATATTGTATATGCAAAGTCCTAAGATGTGACTGATTGCTAGGAATACATGGAAATATATTCCAGTACCTATTACTGAAACAGCTAAATACACTGATGATTTAAGCAAGTGATTTTATGGCTTTATAAATGCACAGCTCTTTGTCATGAAAGCAGCCTCAACCCTTTTATCTTAAGGGTTGAACTAATCTTACTATGTGATTTAATTGCTTTCAAAGGTTTTGTTCCATTACATTTACATCTGCTGCATTTAGTTCTGAAGTAAATACCAAGAACCAGACACTAACAGCTTCAGTATATAAAAGAAAGCTTCACAAATTTCTGTTTCATAGTTTTGGCTTAATTGAAACAAAAATAAATGTTTCAAATAATTCTAGAAAAAAACCTCAACCACAAGCCATCAAAAAACAGAACAATGAATCCAAGTGCTGATGATTGAAAGCCCTCTATATCTTCCTCTTAAAAATTCTACTGTACTTCAGCAGATACCTTACAATTTCTGAGATTCTTAAACTCTTTGTTGAATTGTTGCTTTGTTAGTACTATAACACACGGGTTGTACTATTTTCCCCAACTCTCCAGTTGGGTTATTGCATTCATGTATCACTTTGAAATTTACAACTAAGGAGCATTTTTTCTTATTTTTATGATTTTACTACTCCTACCTTCTAAAAGGATGTTAGTGAATGTATTTAAGCTTTATCCAAAATAAAAACAAACTGAAAAGCTACCTAACTAAATTGTTGCTTTCATTTTCAGCATAAAGAATTCTGAAACAAAAATTATTTTAGATCAATGCAGATTACAACATCAGAATAATTACAGCTATGTAAAGCCAGCTTTATGGTTTGCCTGTTTCATATACTTCTGATTACAAATGGAGAAATAGAACTATAAGTGATCTTGTTTTGCTATGTAAGAGAAGAGCAAACTCATAATAAAAAGGTGTGGATATGATACCTCCTGTTAAAGGAGAAAAACAGAGGGTAGGAGGAGAAAGAAAGAGATGCTGCTGTATAAGAGCAATATGCTTTTAGAATTATGACTGAGCATTAGGGGATGTAGTAGAATTCAGTGTGACTACAGCATTTTAAACTAAATATGGATTTGGGTCTTCCAAATGGCATTGACCCATGTATGAGGCCACTGTGTAGTTAAACAAATTTTTCCTCACTCATCTTGATGAAATGTCAGCTGATGAGGTACATCAGAAATGTTCAACTCCAGATAAATCTCATATAATAAAAAATTTCCAATTTCTTCAACACTGAGCTTTTCACCCATATGTCTTCCTTTCACATCAGGGATGGCTGTATACTGGTCAGATAGGGACATTCTCAGCCCATTTACCCCCGAGGCAAAGTATTTCAAACCACTGGGAATTCATCAAATCCTGCTCTTCCTAGGCTGCACTTGCTGTCTCAAGACACATGAGTAGGACAAATTAAATAAGCATGTGCTGACTAATTTCTCTAACAGCTGGTCTCAGGATAAGGACAGCCTGTTGATTTACAACTTTATCAGTTTAGCATTTCACAATAATAATAAGTGTACTCTGGGAAGATAGTTCTCGACAGGGATTTTCTTATTGTAGAGAAAAATGCTTACTAAAAACGTGAAATTTAACATTGGCTCCAAAATACTGCATTATCTCAATGTCAATAGTGTTTGGCAGAAGTTAGGGAGAGGTCATTTGCCAGAATCTTTAGTGCTCTTGTTGTCATATTACTGCAGAGTCAAACTAGATATGCAGATACATGCACTGTCATGTAATCAGTCTGAAATGCAATTCTTTCTATTGGAGGCCAAACCTTTGTACAAGAAAACAGCCAAAAATCTGATCTAATGGGGCAGATGGGAAAAATTATGAAGTCAGAGAGTCCTGGACATGGTGCAGTAGATTCAGTACATCTGTACGCAATGCGCTTCATACTTAGGCTTGAATATGTTGGAGGTGGTCTGAAAGGTAGCAGCAATTGCTAGGGTATTTATGTAGCAACTAAAGGTCACAAAGTAAGAACAACTATTGCTATCCTCATGACCAAGGAGTGATACAGATACAGCAGAAAATTACCTCTGACTTCATTTATTGGAGTCCAAATAGTACCTTTACATCTCCCTCCTGGCTCAGCAAGCTGTAATTTTTCCAGATACTGGAATTGGGGAAGAGCCATGTGATGAAGGAGATGGTTACTTAGCAGTATTGCCTAACAAACTAAATGCATATTTTTTCTTCTGAACTCATAAAACCATCCATCTGTAAAATTTCAGTCCATTCCCCTAAATGTAAGTGGTTCAGTATTTTACAGTAAGAAATAATGACCATTTTCATTTTTAAAGTGCCCCCTGCCAGCACACTGTAGGTGCCACATGGATTATCTCTAATCAGAACAACCAACAACAATTAAAACATCATTAAATATTCCAGTACACAAAATCCCCCAAACTAAACAGAGAAACATTATCATAGAAGTCATCTAAGTCCGCAAACATTAAAAGTTAGTGTAAATCTGCAGTCTATGTACATCTTTCCATTGCTTGCATTTCATAGTAAGCTGCTAATAGCTCAAGCATAAAACTCTAAAATTGCTGTGTCTTGGTCTGACCACAGTGCATTCCAGAGGCTGTGGGCAAACTGAATAAATATGGAAGGGAACTGAACTTTGGCATAGAATCATTAAAACTGGAAAAGACCTCCACGATCAAGTCCCTTATCTCCTTCAGTCCTTTATGTCCTGTGCTGGGACATAGGATACTAGAAGCAGAAAAACTGGACTCACCAGGACTTCAAAGAGAAATACTGTGAAATCAAAGCAAACAATCAGACTGGATCACTTTTGCTCATTTATGTTTTTGCTGTGATTTCCTAGGTTTGTATTTAAGGATGGAGGAAAGAAGGGTAATTTATTAACCACCTTCACTCACTGAGGCAGTAGAGTATGGTGCCCAGAAGCACAGTGTACAGAATGGGCAGCAGTGATCACAGTGACAATACCTTCATTTTGGAGCCTGTTTTGTGTTTTTAGTTTCAGACTGAACCTTAACCCAACTGGCAGGATGGATCAGCAGAGAATTTTCTTCACTGAATTAATGAGGATCATTAAAATCCCACTTCTGTAGTTCTTAGCATGCTCCTTTTAGGATTCCCTGGAAGTTTCATTTACCAGAGTCCTTAGTCTTAGAGGAACTTGGAGATCAGCAATGCTCTAGAAATCCCAGTCTTTTGTTTTCACTGGACTTTAAATCAGATCATCAGACTACAGATACAGCTGAGAAGAAATTTTCAAACAAGAAGACTTTCATATTTCTACTGTGAAACCTTCAGCTATGTACTGAATATCATGGTAAAATTCTGCCATTATAAATCACAGTAAAATTAAGGAGCTAGATTTCATGTGCTTGGCAAAGTGTCAAAGAGTCTTTTTCAGCATTAAAGATAAAATATGTCCATGAACTCAAGACATATCAAGAAGTTTCATTTAAACAATGCTGGCTTCCAAGTCCTATTCTGTGTAGCAATGCTACACCTTGCCTTTCATTTTCATGAGACAATCCAGAGCATAATGAATTATCATAAATAATGTTGGATAATTGCCAATAAATCTGAAACCAAAAGTAAATGATATACAAATATTCATCCATTTTGTATTGCTTTAGGGTGTTGCAAATAGCTGCAGGGCTTAGTATGAATGACATAAGATGGCCTTCAAAGTTATAACAGGAGGAGAGAGTGTAGGAAGAAAACCCAAGAAAAGCTTCTTGAATGCAATATTCATCCTGAAAATCAGCAACATTTCAATATTATTTTAGTATGAAATTAGTTTCTGTGACTACTTGCATACAGAGCACTCAATAGTCTCCCATGTACCTGGAATATGCTGCCCAAAGAGGCATTAGGTTAACAAGTAGAATAGGGCTTATTACACTATAAAATAGTTGATTTATCACTTGTTTGTTCCATGTCAATATAATTAAAGCTGAAAGGTGATGATAGCTTTTGAACATCTGTCTTTAGCTTTCATATTCTTCACAGTCTGTTGATTGGGTTATGTTTTGTATTATTTCAATGTCTACAACTGTCAAGTGAAATGGGAGAGTGCTCATATGAAGCGTTGAGCTGAAGTCAGAAAAGCACTTCATTTGTTTTTTACGTTAATAGACTATGACAGCTCCAGCTCTGAACAAATTGTTTTCAGTTGTTTGATGGGTCTCAGCTGCTCCAAACTGGAAGTTGACCAAATTTTTTTTTCAGTTGAAAAGTATGAACTGTTAGAATAGAGTTGTAGGCTTTTCACTTTTTGCTAACATATCATCAAAGTCCTTCAACTCTTTAAAGATTCTAAAGCCAAATATCATGAGAAATTTGAGGTTATACTGAAATATTATCCACACATGGGAAGACCAGTGATCTGTAGACCTAAATATCACAACAACATCTTCCCTTTAAAATTAAAAATAGCTTTGTTTTACAGGATTTCTGCTCATAAAAATACCACTATCCTGTTTTTCAGGGAGTCGACACTAAAATATTTGCCAGTAGTTAAAGAACAATTTTTAATTATTTTATCCAGTTGTTTGCAGGAAAGTATGATGTCATCTTTTAATGTGCTACACACTCTACTTTATGCAAATTTTTAGCATCAAAAATACTTTTGATAATATTTTGGAAGTTCAAAACAAGGAATATTTCTCAGATTCTTCAGCAGAAATGTAGCAACTCCTGGAAGGCAATATACAAAATAATGAACTGAAGTTTGAAGAAAGAATGGACTTCTTCCAACATAATGGCATCCTGTCAATTCTTGGAGACCCATGTTTAACAAACCTTGATCTAGACTGTCCATGGGAGGTGAGCCACTATGTAGCATTGTTATTACGGGGCCACTCTATAAAAGTTAGAAATAATAGAAAAGCTGAAAATCAGTGAATGCTTGAAGAGTTTGAAGTAGAGCATAAAACTAATGGATATGTTTGATTTGAGTTTTGTTATACAAGACCAAGACTACTCTTTTAGACTTATACACAAAAACCAGTTCTTCAGTAAGTTTTTTTCTGTATGGCTCTTTGAATGTGTGGAACAATAGGCATTACCTAGAATATGAACAGAAAAATTAACTCAAGTCTCTGTTACCTTATGAAAGGCTTTATCTTTAACTTATACTTTATTATAAGTTTCTCCCACAAGGAGTTTGCATAAGTAATAGAAAACTCATTGAGTTTAGGAACAATACTGGTTACTGATAGCCCAAATAACCTCATTGCTATGGCTCCCGGCCAAATTTATTTATTGAAAGTTGTATTTCTCTAGCAGCTTAAAAATTCACCTCAAGGTAAAGTTATGTTAAAATATAATTAACCATTTTATTGCAGCTCATAATTATTTTTCCTTGAAGGGGAAAAATGTTTTGGTTTTCACAATAATTATAGAGGAGCAACCTACTCTGCCTGGCTCTGAAGTACATGAGTTTTCAATTGAATTGAAAGTACTTGCAGCTCCTGCAGTAACCTAATTTTTACCTCCTTACCATTTGAAATATTCAGTAACAACAGGAAATATTCCAGGAAGACAAGGAAAAAAATCAAATATTCGACTGTACCCATGACAATATTTGTAATCCTTGCCATATTTTTTCTTTCATTTAGGTAAGGATTTTAAATTGATATTTTGGAAGGAGACAAGGACAGTAGCTCCTAATTTACAGAAAATTACTGTTTTATTTCATTTTCTTAATTTTCTGCATAGCTGTGCTTTATGAAACATGTAATACAAAATGACTAAAGAAGGAACAGATATTATGCTGGTCAATTTTCCTGCCATTTTACTGTTTAATACAGATATGGGAGTTTAGGTTGCCCTCTCAGACCATTATAAGCATAATTCACACTAACTTAGAATTGATCAACATTGCTGTGTTAGCACTAGCAACTGAAATTTGTATCATATTATTTCTAAAGAGAATCCAAAACTACAGAAAGACTCCAAGATAGTTTTATCCTGTTTCCTTTTTAGCTGCTCCCTGAAACTAGACATATCACAAGAAAGTCCTTAGGCATATAAAAAAGCATCATTTGGAAAGAAGGAAAAGGGCAACCAAAGGAACCAAACTGTAAAGAAATAGAAAGAACAAAGATTAAAAAGAAAATATTTTCTATTTTGACATATAAAGGAGGACAGGTATATACTTACAATTACAGAATCAGTTTATTTTACTGTTAGGACAGACTATAAAGGATAAAAATCTTAAGCTGAGAATGTTATATCAGAATAACTCTCAGTTTGTGCCAGAAGACCCATTGCAAAGAAGGCTAATGTTTGGGCTGGTTAGCAATCTGGCTTCTGACCAGGACTGTTTATGCTGTTCTACTGGAAAATGGAAGTATTTTGCTGTCATCCTGGACATCTAAGAAAATGCAGTAGATCATTTAGAGTACAAACCTCTGCATCACAGTCCTTATGGGACTGTGATAAGTCCGTGCGTCTCAGAGAGACAGCTTTGTGTTAGTCCCATGCTTACAGGTACTCCTAACTGTCCTAGTGACTGCATTATTTCTGATTTAAGACAATATCCAGATTATTCAGAGAACAAAGGTCAGGTGGTGGTCTCTCACACTTCTCTAGATTTTTCAATTTTCATAGGACCCCCAGAAGAGGTTTAACTGCAGCAGCATGCAGTCTCCAATCTTTCCATTTGTTTCCAGAGCTGAGAAAACAAAAGCAGAAAAAAAATCAAAACAAAAACAAAGGAAAAACCCTGTACAACAAAACTTTAGCCATTCTGAGTATTGGTGTGCAAATGAACATCAAAGTGTCCCACTTTGCTTCCAAGAGTCTAAAAACCCCCAACCCACATGCCTTTTAAAAATGTAGCAGAACATCTATAAAAAAAGTAATTATACATTTGGAAAGGGAGGAAAGGGACTGATGTGTAGAATGGCAAACAGCACACACTTACAGTCAACTCTATAGATTTCAAATAACTGATCTTGTAGGAAATAATGAGCTATCTGCTAAGAAAGGGAAAAACAGAGGAACTGGTAATAAACAAACTCCAGCTCCCATGTGTGACCTAGTACAGTACAATACAGTTTAATTTTATTACTTGTCATTCATACTGAAAACAAATTTGCAATTTTCTGCAAATATAATGGGAATGTTCCCAGAATGTGTAAGTGCATAGAAGAATGGGATATTTCTGTCAAATGAAACACTGCAGTATTCGTCTCCCAAAATAAAGCAGAATGACTTGATATTTTTGTTCAGGAGAGATATGTGATTCACAAATTTGCAAACTATAAATCCAGAAGGGGCTATTGTGATCATCTGATCTGTTTTCTGTATATGTCAGGTCAAAGGACTTCTCTCAATTAATTCCTGTCCAGGTTAGCTTATGTCTAAAAGACTCCTGTAAAACAGGATAGTGGTGGATTGCTGTCAGTATCGATGGAATGATCAGCTTAATTTGTAACTAAGATACAGATCAAATATTAAGAAAATCCTTTTTACTGTAAAGACAGAGAAATACTGGAACTGGTAAGCCAGTGATCCTTTTCGAATCTGCCACTGGAGGTTTTTAAGAACAGATAAGCATGGTGTACATATAGAGGATGCTGTATCTTTGCCAGGGTTGGGAGAACAGGATGAAAAGATTAGATGTCTCTTTAGACTCTTTCCAGCTCTGCATTTCAATGGAAAAGAAACCTTTGTTCATCGAGAGCTGTGGAACATTGCGTAGACTGAATTCACACATGGAGGATTTGGAAAGAAGGCTTAAGGGTTTTTGAGAAGACCTTCCTCCCTCCTTAATTTCAAAAGCTGCAATGACAGGATGGTCCTGTATTGCAGCATCTTGATCTGTATATATCTACTATTGAATATGGTCTCTACAATTACAGGGGATAATAGGAATATAGTAGGAAATTAGAAGGAGCATAATTTTACACATCCTGTGTTTCCTATATCTTTCCTAAGCAAGTACCAGTTACAGGCTCAATGAGGTAGTTTGTGTTAACATATCTGAATTTGTCAGGTAGGCTGCCACAGCCAAACAATCCTTGTAAAACCACAGAAATTTCCATGTTGTGATTAGAAATGACTAGTGTGCTGCAGAGAGCAATTATGAAGGAGTCTGTGTGTAATGATTGTCCTTCATTCCTTTTAGTCACCATTAGATTTAAATAAAAGACTTGCAGTGTTCATTTGCGTTACTTTATATTTTTGCATATTATTTGTCATAACATTGATGTACTACCAGCACATTTTCTTAATCCTTTATTGATTGTCTGTTTTGATCTTAGTCCTTCTGGTATTATGCAATTAGTCTCCTTATACATTGCTGTGGTCTTGGAAAACAAGGTCAGAGTAAACAGATGTATTGAATTCAACCTCTGTGTGTCTTTTATGGCACTGTAAGGTCCTAATGTATCCCTTATTCAACTCTTACTCAAATGAAAAGAGCACCAGTAAATTCCTATTTTTTTAGGTGTAAGACCCTGTCCAAGGCTAACTATTTTTGTTATTTACCATCTGGATCTTTTCTAGTTAAGCATACAGTCTCGAGATAACGTATGCAGACTAGCATAACACATGAGGACTAGCCTTTATTTATAGAATGATTTTAACAGTCATTACTATATTTTCTTTAAATATCTTAGGTTTACTAATAAAAACATTTTTAAATATTTAATATTTAACAGAAGCTATAAGTTCCTGAAGAAATTTTGTCATTGGTCAATTTTGTCAATAGAGTCCTGTCTGAGGATTGAACCAGCTGTATTTGGAGAGCTTCTGTTCTGCCTTGCAGAGTATGAGAGAGTAAGTGAGTCCAAAAGATGTTCTCCTGACCATAGAAATAAGAGTGGCACTAAATTAGTCTCAGCAGGAGTTCTTAGGGCTTGATGAACAAGAGAATCAGGATCAGAATTGTAATGAGTTGTATTTAAGCACTCTACCATTTCCAGACAACATAGTCCCAAATTAATTGTCCAAAATTGCTGGTATTGAGAGAAGAGCTTCAGGAACCTATCTCCGCTTGTATTTGCAGCTGTTAAACTTCTCCTGGCACCTAAACTAATCATCCTGTCTCTGAGAAGTAGCACAGATGAAGGACATACAAGGCTTAGACCTTGCAGACCACTTATGTGGGACTTTGCAAGTTGAGTTAATCCTCAGCTCAGAGGGCTTAACTCCAATTTTAACAACTTCCACACAAATTACCCACAGGCTGGTCTATACATGGACTCAGTGAATGGAGAGAAACAAACACTCCCTGAACAGAGAGAAATAAACTGTAATAATTCATTAGCTCAGCACTTAAGGCATTTGTGAACAATATGGGAGAGGTAAGTTTCCAGCCTCTGTTCATTGCATACCTTGTTACTTGTAGAGTGGTGGAGTCTGAGTGGTGGAGATTAAACAGACACAGCCTGCCACTGTTAATGGTTCAGTGACAATCCTGGGAGAGGGAGTAGTTGAGTCAAGCTGAGCCCAGTCCAGCTGAGAAGGAATTTGAAGACAGATTTCCCACAGATTAAATGAATGATATCCCATTGCCTCTTCATTACATTTTATGGGAAATTAAATATATATTCCTACATGGAGCCCCATAAACAAAACAGAGAGAGGAATTCAAGAGTTGTGATACTGGCTTGACTTTAAGCACAAATGGGTACAAGCAAATGAATATGACCAATACCTAGAAGCACAAAACAAATTTTCTGACACTGACAAGCATTTTTAATGTGTACTGAAGGGTAAGAAAAACTCCAATATGTACCTCTTACCTACCTGTTCTCATACTGAGCATTCACATGAACAATTAACAACATCTGGCTGAATTACTCTAGTAGAATATATGCTACTCAGATCTGGAAATTCTATTAAATACTGGGCTATGACATGACGTTGGTCCTGTATTTCTTTATTCCTCTCTCCTTTCTGCGTGTTTATCAATCTGCAGCCTGTGAACATCAACAAAACTCCCCAGATTCTCTACTTCTAGCTCCCTGCTGCAGCTTTTTCTTCTCTATAAACCCCATAAATAGAGACAAATTCAGAAAAGGGGACAATTAATTGCCGACAGCTTTCTGAAAGGATTGCACTTAGCTTCTGATGGAGAACAGCTGTGGTGCACGCTCTAATACATGCCATAGATGGGAAAGCATGGTTCCAGCTGGCTGAGGACAGCCACAAGGTCATTCATCAGTGAATACACTCTCTCTCAAGTGTCATGTGACAGACCCAAAATTATCAAGAGTTTTGAGTAGATCTGCCTGTACCTTTTACTTAAATAAACACTCTAAACCCCTGAGGTTTTAATTTTCCAGGGCTGCAATGAAACAGTGAAATCTCAGACCTGTTTGGAAAAAGAAACAAAACAAACAAAAAGAACAACAACCATACTCTGTTTTCTAAACTGACTGAGAGTGGGTCTTTACCTCCAGTCTTCCCTTCTAGTCCAAAAATATTTGTTGCATCTGTGGTTTGCAACAAATTTTACAAACTACCTAGTACACAAAGCAAATGTCCATGTTTGCCTATGCATGGAGTTGAACATAAATAAAAACAGGTTGAGGGAGAGTGTTCTCCTGCTCTACTCTGCTCTTGTGAGACCCCCACCTGGAGTACTGCATCCAGCTCTGGGGTTCCCAGTACAAGAACAATGTGAACCTGTTGGAGTCCAGGATGAGGGCTACAAATGCTATCAGAGAGTTGGAACACCTCTCCTATGAAGAAAGATTGAGAGAGTTGGGGTTGTTAGCTTGAAGAAGAAGAGGCTCCAGGGAGATCTTATTGCAGCCTTTCAATATTTAAAGCCAGCAAAAACACTCTAAAACTCAAGAAGGGTAGATTCAGATTGGATATGAAAAAGACATGTTTTACAGCAAAGATGGTGAGACACTGGAACTGGTTGCCAGAAAAGCTATGGATGCCAAAGCCAGGTTGTATGGGGCTTTGAGCAACCTGGTCTAGTGGCAGGTGTCCATGACCATAGCAGGGGATTTGCAATAAGATAATCTTTAAAGATCTCTTCCAACCCAAAATATTCTATGATTCTAAGTAATTCTATGATTCTAAGTAACTTCCTTGGCAGTACTTTAGTCTGTTCTCAGACAATTGGAGAATCTCTGCTTTTGACAGTCCAGTCCTGTGACAGCTGCACAGGGACACAGGCACCCATGCTCACTGGCTGTAAATTTTAGGCATTCTGCTCCATTAGAACTGAATTCTATCTTACGTGGAATGAGATTGGGCCTTGCTCCTTGCCCCCTTCCTTTCTGTAGCATGAGAATACAACTGATAGATAAGATACTTAATATGCAATTACTTAGCTAATTTTATAAAGCAGCAAATTATTGAACTCTGATGGATCTATCTCTGTAGGTTTCAGAACCAGATCCTCATCTCTTTGCAGGTCAGACAAACTAACCAATGAAGCCACCAATTCAGTTATCCTTCCTTTCTGTTATTAATCTCATCCTTGTGACAAAATATTGCATGTACTGAGCTTTGAACAAGGTAATAATAGGGTAGTTTGCAACTGATACCACTGTGACAACTTTTGCCCTTATGGTATATGATGCAGCATCATTTATTTGAGGCAATGGGAATCAAGGCAAGAGGGGTATAGTCCTACAAGTGGTTACATCTTTTAAATCCTCTGAACTTCAGTTTACTCACTTATAAAACAAGTGAATTCTTAAATGTTTAACCAGTCTTGACTTAATATTTTAATTATAATTCATTATATTCTGGAAAATTTTTGTATACTGGAATGCCAAATATGAAAGGAATCTAGACATTGCTGCTGTTTTATCATGTCAAATGGTGACCCTTACTCCAGAGAATGAGGTTCAAGATTAATCCAAGATGCATAAAATTCTTCACTGTGATCCTGTCTTAATGTTATTATGGAAAATACCAGAAAGACTTCCTATTCCTATAAATGAGGGTGAGGAGAAATTCCAGTCTTACCATCAGTGGAAACAAATTGCAATAGATTAAGTGGAGTTGTTTTAAAATGCTGTCATTGCAGTTTATATTGATTAATTCACAAAATGCAATTTATTTATTTGTTTTTAATTATGGTACATTCCTACTGTGATGACCAATCATGCATATCATTAGCAAGTATGGCAAGGCTCCCAAATGAAGATGAGATTGATGACTTTTCACTTACTGATGTAGAAGGATCACCAAATAAAACAACCTGAAGGAATGTATTAAAGAGCAAAAGTCACATCACTGACTCTGTACACACACTGTCGCATTAAATAAACTCATACTTCATTTGTGCACTGGGTGAAGAAAGTTAATTAAAATGAGTAAAATTTCAACTGCAGCTTCTGGCATTGTTAATCACTAAACAAAGTTGAAATCTTCAAATAGGCAGGCAGGCTTCAGAGTCCAGTACACTTGTAAAAACAGATATGAAACCAAAGCAGAAGGAAATAACAGCACTGAAAACAAGGTTGAAAGTGAACTTGAAAAATTATTAAACCATCCCATAAATTAGCATGCATTTCTTCCTCAAGAAATGGATCTGCTGTTGCTTCTTATTTAACTCCTTTACTAAACAGCCATTTAGTCATGGAGTTACACTTCCTTGAACATTCTGGGGGCAATGAGCTCTGCAGATAAGCACATGCAACCAAGAACTAAATTTTAGCAATTTCAGTTTACATAAGCTTCATAAAATCTGTTAAATAATTTCATTTGGGAAGAATTAACTCTTCAGTCTTTCTTGTAATTTTAGATTTATCTTTGTTTCCCAGTTCAAACAATGCAGATGAATTTTGGAAAGTCCAGGAGCATCGTGTCATTTGGAAACAAATGTGACTTTTCTACGATTTATGCATGTAAATTTTGCCTCACAAAACAACGTTTAATGCAAATTTAGCAGAAGCCTGTTCCATGCACTGGAAGGTGATTCCAGCTTAACATTCAGAAAGACTAATAAAAATATGAGAGATTTAAACCAGCATATTATCGCAGCCTCTACTTGACCCTCTAAAGAACTAGCTAATATTAAAAAAAAAGTCAAGAAATGTTGCTTGGTTTTGGCAAATTCTAAAAGATTTATTTGTTGTTCTGTAAAAAAATAAATACCTGATATTTTAAATTTTCCTGTCAATGAAAAAATAAAGTTATGCAAAGTATTCAAGCAATGTAAGATTTGTTATTCCTTATTTTTCTTTCCATTAAGATATTAAATGTATTGTATGAAATACATTTAAAAAAACTATACAAATCAATTTTTCAGAGATCTAAACAAAAAAACTCCTCTTTATGATCTTGTAAAAATTACACATATCCATGTATTCCATATAATAGTAAGTGCAATTTTCAGGTTCTTTTGAAATATTTTATTTTTATTAAATTAAAGTTTTGGGTGGGTGAATACAATTATTTCTTATTTTTGTTTGTTTGTTTTCAGAAATTCTGAAATTTAAATCTTAGCTATTTTGTTCATTAGTTTAAAATAAATGCTAAGACATTTCTGTACCATATTATGGGGAAAAATGCAAACTTTTTATACAGATCAGTTTGAAACTAGAGGCCCTTCTTTCTTTCTTTCTGTCCTTTTATTGGGGAAAGCCTACAGCCAGAAAAAGTCAGAAACCTCAATGAATATTTGAAAGAAAAATGCTACTCTCTTTACATCTGGACAAAAATGTCATGGAATTTTCTGCAAATAACTAACTGATTAAAACCTTTTCTGCAGACAACTGTCTTACAATAATTTCATTCCCATGACTGCTCATCATTTTTTTTAACATAAAATGAGCTCTGAATTTTCAGTAGTTTCTGATGGACTCCTATGACTCAGATAAACTGATTCCTGAGTCTTTCAAATAAGAAGCTGGACTGAGAGGTTAAAACCACTATTTTTGTTTCTCTCTTTTCATATCTTTAAAATAAAGTAATTTATTTTTCTTTATCTAGTCAGACATAATATTTTCAAATACATAGCTAACTAGAAATCTGGAATTGAGCTGCTACTGTCTATTTCAGGTTCTTCACTTCTTTTCTTTCCCCTCACAATAATTTCCAGACGCTTGACATGCTTATATATGTAGAGAGATTATTTTCCCTTCCGCTTCTATTTGTCCTTTCTCTAATCTGTTGCACATTACCTTTAGGTATGTTATTGGCAGAGCAGAAAGACCTTTTTTTCTGGAAAACATCATGATGTGGCAAAGTACTTAAGTGCAGGCATGAGTCCCAGTTCTTTCCCCTCACAATAATTTCCAGACGCTTGACATGCTTATATATGTAGAGAGATTATTTTCCCTTCCGCTTCTATTTGTCCTTTCTCTAATCTGTTGCACATTACCTTTAGGTATGTTATTGGCAGAGCAGAAAGACCTTTTTTTCTGGAAAACATCATGATGTGGCAAAGTACTTAAGTGCAGGCATGAGTCCCAGTGGAACTCCATGAGCTTGAACATTTCCCTGAACAGGGGCCAAACCAGACAATAAGCAAAGTGAAAAGGAGAAAAAAGTATTGCTAATGTGTGAAGGTAAATGGAAATTCAACAATTTGTGGGGCCTACTAAGTAACACAGTTGGCAATTACAGCAATTCAGAGAAAAAAAGAGAACATTTCATACTGACACACAAAATAACTCTGAATGTCATGACTTATGTTTTTAAAGCAAAACACCTAAGAAGCTGCACTTTAAAAGTGCTTTCAGAAATTCTGCTTCAGATGTTGCCTTTATAGTGGAGAGCAATCATATAATTTAAAAGCTGTTATTATTATTATGTTTATTTTTCCATTGATTTGATCACCTGTTTCCTGGTACTTACTCCAGTGAAGGCTCAATGAATAAAGTCTACTGTCATTTTTTAAACCAAACAAGTGGGTCAACAGCTACGATTAAGCTGTCAGCATTAATGAGCAGCTTGGTTTAGTTTCTGCAAAGAGCAAAGATTTCTTATGTCTGGAGAAAAAAATTCCTTAAATAGTTTATAACAAATAATGTGAAATTATGTTGTTTCTCATGCTCAAATCAGAAACCTATTTATATATAGACAACACAAGCATGTCTCACATCTCAGTATTTTGACTACGGCCGTAACTATGAAATCAGAGAAAGACTAATAGATGTTTATTTACACTGTGGTTTAAAATATTAAGTGTTTTTTTAAGTAAAACTTTAGCTTCTTTAAGGAGAAAGTTAAGTGTAAGAAAAAAATAGACAAATCTGTCTGATACTAGACAGATAATACACATTCCTACACATCCATATAATGTGTCCTGTGTCAGGCAGTATGAACACAGACATGAGCATATTTTAAAGATATGCACGCAGTGGATGCAAACATGCTGAAAAAATATTACAAAGACTACATGATAATGAATATCTTGAGGATTCCAGCTTAAAATTTAAGCATAATCCAATCTCCTACTGATAGTTTCAATTCGCATTTTGGGATTTTCTCAATCTCTCCTTCTCCTTAGCAATAGGAATATTAAAGATTAGACAAAAGAGGAGTCTATCACAATAAAACATGCTGCTTTATTAGTATATATCTGCATTTCTGCAGTCAGGGGTATCCAAAATGACTTGACTAATGACAGAGAACATTTGTAAAGAAGTGTGTGAAGACCAAAACTTTCCACTATTTTAGGACAAAGCACTGCTTATCTGCCATCTCATACCAGGTAGGATGATTTACATTATTTATTCATCATACCTCTGTTTTAAAAGTGTCAGTAGTCTAATCAGGGACTAAAGCTACAATTTTTTGACTTGATGGTAGGACTCTTCAGTATGTAAATGACAGACAGCCTACAATCAAAACAAATCTTTTACAGATAGTGCCTTAGCTGAATGGCATGACTTCAAATCATTTGGAAAATATTTGAGAAGTTCATTTCAGCTCCCAGTTGAGCCACAGGCTTCCTGAAAGAGCTGGGGAAGTCTTGCAGAGCTGAATTCAGAGATGTGGACCAGGAATACTACAAGAGGCGTAAGAAGAATCAGAGACAAAGTCTGCAACTTGGCTATCTTTTCCTTCAACCTTATGACTTACTTTCCTACATGGATTTTAAGCTTTGGGTCAAGGACTGTTATGGAATAGGTATCTAAAGACCACCTGAAATGGGAATTTCATAAAAGAAAGCAATGGAAATTAAACTCAATAAATTGCAACAGTATTAGCTGGTCAACAGCCTGAGAAATTCAACACCTTTGGCATCCAGCTGTCATATGGCCTGTGTGAAAGTCCCATGTTTTTTCTATATGACATCGTTCAAAAGTTGCAGCTGATTTGCCTTGGCAGGCATCTCACTGATGTCTACTGCCATGAAATCATCTTAAAAAATATCTCTGGGGACTGTTCTCTCTCTCATTCTCTAACCTTTCCCTAAGTTCACACGATCTGAAGCTTTTAATTCATTTAAATTATTTTCATACACTTCTGAGTGATGTACAGTTGAAGTTTTGTTAGCCTTTTCCTAAGGATGATCAAACAATTAATAGTAGTAAGAAGTTTTGACATCAACCATAAATAAGTGAGGCTGCTGCCAGTGCCAGAGCAAACTCTACCCCAACATGCACACAGATTTCCTCTGTGTGAAGTGTAGTAAAGGACTGAAACACAGTTTTGTTTTGTTAGGGTTGACAAGCATCACGGTAAAAAACATCTGGAAACTGATGGCCTTATATGTGCAGTAAACTGGAAGGTATCAGAAAATCTGGATCTAGACCCTGAGTCTCCTGCCAATCTTTGACAAGCCATTTAATCTTTTTGGCCAAGATTCAAGAAATTATCTGGGCTTTTAGCTTCTATTTAGAACTCTAAATTCTTATTGATTTCCTATTGACTACCCTAAAACAAGCAGGAACAAAGGTATGTGCACAGCACAGTTGAATCAAAAGTGGCTCTTGGCTGTTTTCCTTATATATCTTTTTAAAACTCTAAAGAAGAAAAAACCCCACAAAAC
The DNA here is from genome assembly GCF_000695815.1 of Acanthisitta chloris. Lineage (NCBI taxonomy): Eukaryota > Metazoa > Chordata > Aves > Passeriformes > Acanthisittidae > Acanthisitta > Acanthisitta chloris. The sequence continues at coordinate 20,411 of NW_008677651.1, read as the reverse complement.
CATTTTTGTCTTATCATTAATATGGTTGTGGGAGAAGTGGATGTTACAGGCAGATCTGAATGAACTGAAAATTATGCCTCAATTGATAATTTTGGAAAAGTATCACCTTTTAAAGGATAAATATCTCAGTGATTGTATTTATCACAAAAGAAAAAGATCACAGAATCTCAGAATATTCAGAATTGGAAGGCACCCTTGAGAATCATCTGGTCCAACTCCTGGCCCTGCACAGGACATCCCTAGTAATCACACCATGTGCCTGAGAGCCTTGTTCAAATTCCTCTTGAACTCTGTCAGGCAAATATGCTTTATTTATTAAGAATAATAGTTGATGCAATTAAATATATATATAATTTTCAAAATTTTTAGGTCTATTTTCTCTGATCACTCTTGGATGTTTATTGGTAAAAGGTTGTTGAGATTTTTCTTTCTCTTCAAGAAAAAAAATCTGCAACATAGGCTAATTTTTCCAAAGTTTCATTTTGGCTCAAGTCTCCTTTGTATCACCTACATCTCTTATTGCAGAACTAGAAGGTGGAATAGGAGTAAATAAGTTAATTTGGTCACTTTGGGCTATCTCCTGCATATAAAAAGTAATTAACTTCTAGTTACTTTTGGACCCATGAACTTGTCAATGTTAAGATGCATCTACCTGGAAAACATTTATGATATTCTTTATGAACATCATGGATAATTCAGTTACTTTCTCAGGATATGGCTTCAGTGATTAATCACCCACAAGTTTCTACATTTTTGCCTAGTACATTCTCCCTGGCTACCTATTTTTTATGAGGTTTTGCTATACTTCTGCTGACTATCACTTAAAGACAATGTAGGTTTCCACAGTCCGAACAACAATAAATATATCCCCACATTTATATATTAGGAACTCAAGAATCTGAGTTAAGTCGTTAATTGTGGACCAGAGATTTTTGAGCAACTGAGCTTGTGAAAAATGCTTTTTCCATCCCACAAGTACATCTTAAACCAATTCATTCATCCGCTTCAGATTTCATCAAAGGATGTTATATTGCTACACTAACCACATTTAGACTCCTAATTTGCCACTTAATTCCATTATTTTCCTGAAGGTGCACATATTTGCTATTCAGTGGGACTAGCTATATGCAGAACCAATCCTGAGGTCCCTTGGGAAGGCAAAGATACAGCAATGTAATCCAGGATTTTGTACTCTGGCTAAGGGCCTGATTAGCTTCCTGACCCCTTCAATTTCTTTAATTCCACCAATATAAATTCACAATTCCAAAGACATTTAAAAGAATTGAAATGGATTTGAAATCAGACTATACAGAGCTTAAGAAAGGAAGCATTATGCTGCTTTGTCCTTGAACATCAGTGGAGAGGAAAAAGAAAATTCATTCATGGCATTTTCTGTCTTCATTACTTTCCTTATACACAGACCAAAATGGGGAGAAGAAGGAGTATGATGGGAAACAGACATAAGCTAAAAACACAAGTTTGAGTGCATCTGACACAAAATCTCTAAGCAGCATTTCTGCTCCAAACTCTTTCATAAGAGCTATACTTAAGAGGTGGTGATGGGAGCAACCTAAGTAATATATCAGTGTAATAAAAAAGATCATGAAAAAGAATTACATCTGTGTGATCTAGAAGTTCCCCAGAGATCTTGTGTGGCAGAATCTACACTATATAGAAATATAAAGTTTCTGGACTTGGGAACAAGGGGCTGCTACCTGACAGCTTCTGTCTCACCATTACAGCGTTTCATGAGCCTTCAGCCAAAACTCATCCTAAAGCACATAAACTACTCAGAAGGTTGATGGAATATTTTGAGAAAAAGAGTTTTTATAAGCAGATATATATGTGCATCTATAGGTATATATATGTCTTTGATCAGATGTCCCAGTTAAAGAGATCTTGGACTGATACTTTAGCTCCTTTCTATCAACCACTGATCACTCCTGTTAATATTGTGCCACAATAGTATCTTTCTAAATATGAATAAATATATTAACGCCTGTGGAGTTCCTGTAAATTGTTTCAAAATAGGCTGTGGTAGAGTGCCACTGATTTTGTGAGGCCTAATTTTGTCACCTTTACTCTAGTTGAGTAGTTGCTCTTATAATGAATCCTTTCTTGAACCACCATCTGCTTTGATTGCTGTTTACTATTGCTATTTCATAAATGTATTCTGCGCATACCCATCTTTCTGTATGTAAACTACAAAGAATATGTTGGCTATGGAAATAAGCAAGATCTTGGTATTCTAAAAATTTGTCTGCCTTTATGGATTTTTCATACAGTGATTGATTGTGAACATGCAGAACTATGTCACAGACAAGGATACAGGCAAGTGGCATAAGCCGAATTACAGTCCTCAAGCCACAGGGGTATAGCATCTCTCTGAGAAAAGTTTGCATGTGCCATGAGTCCTCTTCACTGATACAGCCATGAAAGTCACTACTTAAGTGTAACTTATCCTACCATGGAGTGATAAATGTTCAAACACAACACACAACATTCTTTCAGATGCAACAAAAGGAACAATATCAAACTTTCTTTAGCAGGGTAATCTAAATCACTGTGTCTTTTGTGTTATTTTTCCATTTCCTACTTCCACTTGCTCGTAATTGAGAAAGTAGGTCACAGAGTATTTCCTATGAAAGACTTTATTATTCTACACTTATTTCAAATGTTCCAAGCCTGGAATCATTAATAAAACTTAGCATCTGAAATATGCTTTTTAAAGACATAAAGTCACAGGAGACCTTAAAAGTGAATCTACTACTACTCACTGAGCTCTAAAAATTTCCAAGGCCTTACCTTTGGTAATTATTTTAAAATACCCAAGAGAATTGGTAGATTTGTCCAATTACAGCCAAAATACTAACATTGATAATCTGCTGTAAAATGACACTTCCTCTTCCTCACTCATTGCTCAAAAAATAAAAAAGGAAAATAGTGTCTGTGTGTGAGTTTGAATTTTGGGGGAAGGAAGTCACAAGAAGTGACTAGTAGCCTCAGGCATTGACATACAACTTATAGTTCTTTCTCCTCAAGTACATGGAAATTTGCATTGCTCTCACAGGTTAAGTATAGTAATAGTAGAGCATGGACAGACCCCATTTAACTGATTCAGGCCATAGATATTCTGTGTCACTGTTGAAAAGTCACTGTCCCTGTCCGTGGAATATAAACAGAAATCAGCGCTGCTCTCTTAGGCACTTTATGAGTCTGAGATACAGATGAGAGAGAACAGATAGAATTAATTTAGGTTTTTATTTTGTACGCTGGCACAGAAAACCACAAAACACAGCCATCTGACCTATGTGAGATGGGAGGAAAAGACAATCTAGCACTAAACTAGGCCAGAGATTTCTGTACAACTGGACTTGAAAAGTCAGGTGATACCAGATATGTCAGAAACACCTAATCGCATACATGCCTAGATGATTTAAAAAGCATTTGGATGCTTGTGATTCTATTTTAGGTAAAGTATTATCCAATACAGTCATGGTGCTACTAACCTTGCCTTGGTGGCATTAAACTTAGTGAAATTGCATGTCTACCAGCAAGCAAAATTCCCATTCTTCTGTTTCTTCTGTGTACCTTCAGCTATAGAACTACTTCCTGTGGGCAGTTTTTTCACAAATATTTCACAAGGGTTCAAGTGGAGGTGGCAGTTTAGGATAAGGTACTGATATTTTACTAAGGAAGTTGTTATAGAATGATAGAATCATAGAAAGATTTGGGCTAGAAGGTACCGTTAAAGGTCATCTTCAACTAGATCAACTTACTTGGAGCCTTGTTTAACCTGCTCTTGAATGTGTCCAGGGATAGTGCATCTCTCTGGGCAACCTGTTCCAGTATTTCATCACCCTCATCATGGTATGAGGTGCAGTGGACATGAGCAAAGCTTTCAGCAGTGCAAGTATGCATTTCTCCCTTTCTCTTCAGCCAGTCCTCCCTGATAGCACTTGCTTACCTTAATTTCCTGGAAGGAGCACTCCCACTCCACACTTCTTGTAAGACCCTCAGACTCTTATCTCCTGCCAAGTGTCAGTTTTCACTCTTAGTCCATCTAGAGCAATTACTGCTTACTTTCCACAACCCACTATTTCCTGTGAAAATGCTGGATCCCTTTAGCTGTTCCTTGTCATACTGCAAGGCCAATGAGGGGGATCAGTAGGAGATATGAAGGAAAGTTGGAAGAGGTTTCTGGCCTGTAAAACTATTTTCTTTTCCATACTTCTGGAGATAAAGAATTAGTTCGATAGGTAAAAGAAAGGGTTTCTGCTATTATATTTCCATCCTTTCAGCTTTTTTTTCCGTTATCAAGAAAGGACACATGGAACCAGAGAGCACTGTACAAAGTAGTACAGTTGATCTTTATGTCTCCAGATAAAAACACAATTCAGTTGTTCAGTGCAGTGTTCTTCTCCAAGCTGCTTATATGGGTTGATTTAGGTCTGTGCATGTGCAGACAAGACCACCCTGTCACCAGATAGGAGTAGGACCTGCTGGCAGACTTCATTTCTGTGTCTTACCATGTAACTTATTAGATTTAGGTGCCTCTCTTCTGTTTGAAGATGTCTTTCAGCTAAGAACCTTATGCAGGCTTAGAAAGACTCCAGACCAGGATAAGATACAATTCTTGGCATTGATGGGTGAGACTTAGGGCAAGGGTTAAAACATCCTTCATTGCATTCAGTGAGAACTTAAGTACCTCTAATGATCTAGCTCCAGGTTTTCTCTTTCTAATATGGAAACAAAGGCCTTTCAGAAAATATTTTAACTTTTTTAGATACTTAGATAACAGCATGATCTAACTATCAAAGGACAAATGTAGAAATGTAGTACTGGAAGATTAGTAACCCTTGTATCTGTCTTTCCTTTTACCCAGGAAAAGAAATATATACATACACATACTTGGAATAACTGTATAGTTGTGTTTGTATGCACATTATATACAAGTATGCTACAGTATGTGTGTATAAGCTATATGTGTATGTATATATATTGCATACATATGCATGTATATATAAGTGTATAGTAAAATAAATTTTGAAGCAGAAAACATATTTTATTCTGCCAGAGTAAATAGACTGGTTTGCACTAGTGGCAAAATACCAATACAATTTAATTGGGGAGCCCCATCTGGCTGCATGGGTAGAACAAAGCTGCACTCAAAAATACGAAGATAATTCAAAACCAAAATGAAACAAAAAAATTCCTAGAACAGAAAGACTGCACGAGTTCAAACAAATTGGGTTTTTAACAGCAAATGGAAGGAAGATCAATAATGGCTTCCATGCTTCTGGATAAGCACTTCCCATAAATTCGGATTATTCAAATATGCCTACCCCAAGATGAAGCACTTGGGGTTGTGAAGAAGGGGCAAATTTTATCCTGGAAAACTCAGGGGCAATACCTTCAAACTAAGAAGTGTAACACAGTAACTGAACAGCTAGACATTTTCCAAAGTATGTAATAAATTAATCTTGCTGAGATGGATTGAAGCAATTATTCAAAATGTAATTGGCTTTTGAAATGCCCATTTATTGTAACTTTAACTATTCCCTTAGTACCTAAAAACCTTGTAACACTATCCTCACAAAAATCATATAAACACTGAAAATGTAAAGAGCATCTAGGTGTTAGTATGCTCAATAAATATACTAAAATCCTTTTGCTTGACATTCCCTACTTTCTGAGAGGTGATCCTGTATTCTAATCAAGATGGTTCATTAAGTGCTAAAGAAAATACAACTCAAGTGTATTCTGAGAGACTTCGTGTGTGACAGCAGGTAAAAGACCTAAACCTGACCCCCAGGGTACTTACGTGATTATTTCTCATTTCAATTAAATTGAAACAGTATGAATATGGTATTTTGTACTTCTTTAATGATCTGTGCTTCATTCTCCTTTCTGAAAAATAGGTGTAGAAAAATTTGTATCCACGGAGCCTGAAGAGGACATATGCATTAAAATATGGTGGATCTGGCCTGGATTGTATATCTTTGTTTTGTACTCCTGGGAGGGATTCAGTGATTTAGAGAAAATTTGCCATTGCACTAGATTTTTCCTGACCCTAATGTGAATCAGTAATCTCAATATCTGTCACTCAAGCCCATCCCACTATATGTAAACCGTTAATATATTTTTTTTCAATAAATCATTAGGTAATGTGCACATTTTGCACATGTTTATATCAGCAAATAACAGGGACAGGATTTGAGATCAAGCATTGTCACACACTCCTTCTTACAGTGTAATAGTTAGTTCAGTTCCTGGCATAGTTTTGGACTATTTCAAACCAACACTTCCTTGGATAATGTTTTTCCATAGTTTATAGGACAAAGTGACCAAGGAACAATTCCCTGTATGCAGTCTGTTTGAGGAGTCTCTGCTGGATATGTTAGAGTAATTTACTCATATGAACATAGCCCAAGGCAAGACAATAGCGACTGGCCCCTTTTATTCGCTAGTTCAGATGTAGCCATCATGCTATCCAGCAGAAGCTTCAGCTTCTGTTCTAACATAGAAAGACTAACAATCCATAACTGCTCTTCCTTTTATTTGCAGCAATCTTGAAATGTCACAAAGATGGTATGAACTGAAATGCACTAAGATTTTGGGTACTGTTTGGGTATACAGCCGTCAAAGACCACCAGACCTAAGAGACATTAGGAACAGAACTTAAGACTGAAGTCATTGTGGTGCAACTGTTATTAAACCAGGCTTCTGACCACTGCAGCTTTTGAGTTCCATTTCCATTTTTTTTCTATTCAAGACACAGGAATTCACAGATTTACAGTATCCCTGAAATGTTGATTTCTTGACATTTTCACAGGTCAGCCGGTTCCGCTTTCCATTCAGGTTAGGATATCCACAGTGCTAGATCAATCCTCTCATCCAGACATCTTGTTGATCTTCACCTTGCCTAGATGACATGGGTTCCTGGTTTGACCTTGCACCTACTTCATTAGCACAGATTTGTTTGGTGATCCCTGGACAGTGTGTAAACCTGGTTACCATCCCAAGATCTGTTCTAATTGCTATTCCGGGGGACTGTGGGCTGTGCCTCATCAGTAACAGGTTTTATTCAATCCCTATTTAATCCATTTGCCTTTAGGAATCATACCTAATACTTTTAAATAATACAATTAACTTTTATTTAAGACACATCAGTTTTCTTTGGAAGTAGTCATCAACATTCATTTTTAATCCTGCTCAATTTTTTTTCCCAACAGGCAATTTTATCAAGCAGATATGATGAAAAAGCATATTTTCACAACTGTTTTTTCTTTTTAAAAAAATCCTGAAAGGGTTAGATAAAGTTGTACTTTTGACACATGGCTTAGGGCATGTCTTTACTGAATTTTCACTCCTATCACATGCATCTTGGAAGTATTTACCACAGGCAAGCTTTCAAAATAGCAAACTTATCACACTTAGCCTCTTTTTAATACTCCTTAACCAGTGCTTACTACTACAAATCAATCAACAACTACAGCAAGAACAGAGAGTGCAGGTGAAAGACAAGGAAGAGGCAGAGATACTTAAGAATGGAAAGCAAAGAAATACAAGTGCTTCATATCAAACCTGTAGAGCACTTGTGATCCCCAATTTATTATAGGTGAAGGAGAGACTGTGCTGTGTTACTCCACCATTAGTCTACCTCTGATTCTTACTGAGCCTAAATGACATTCTACTTATGCATGTTGTCGGGTAGAATTATCAAGTGCTGGAAATACTTTGTTTGAAAAGGAAGAATGATTTAAATTCAAATACTGAAAGCTGAACATCAATTTCCAGTTCTGCTGCAGGAAACTCTCCAAAAAACTAATTCCACACAGCATCACAGACACAGGCTTTATAACAAAATTTTACCCTTTCGTTGGTTTCATAGTAGCTGTATGAGGTATACAGGAGCATGAGATATCTAAAAATAATGTGAGAGATTGTAAATGGGAATAAATACTTGTATATACAAGGAGCAACATCTGGTATAGTATGACTGCTGTTTAAGATCCCAGATTAATACTGAATTTTTTGTCCAACAGTACCCTCAAGACCTCCTTTTCCTCCTCAGGGCTGTTCTCAGTCCCACAGTCTGTACTAATACAGGGGATTGCCCTTACCCAGGTGCTGGACCTTGCATTTGACCTTCTTGAGCTTCACAAAGTTCATGTGGGGACACTCCTCAAGCCCATCAAGTTCCCTCTGAGTGCTATCCCTTCTCTCAAGAAAATCAACTACACTACTCAACTTAGTGCCACCTATGAATTTGCAGTCCCACTATGTATGGAGTGGGATTGCTTCTGATTGACTGAGAGAATAAATACTAACAACTCAGTTACTCAGTTTTATTTGCATATCCTCAGTAATTTGTTGACCACTTTTTTCAATCCGGATGAGTATTGTACTGGGCTAAAAATTTCAACAATTTTATAAAAAATAATGTCCTAAAATATTTTTTAAAAAAACCAAAACCCACCACTCAATTTATTTAAATAGGAAAATGATGCTATTACTGTTTTATTTTGAATTAAAGATTAATTTTTTTGCTGATTATTTTCATATCCTATTTTCACGTATTTTTGTTTCTAGGCGAGTTTTAAAGCTACGTGTTTTAATATCAGTTATCACTTTGCTGTCCCAGTTCATTTCTCTTGATGAGTCATTTATGTTTTAAAAATGCTTTAAGTATCAGAAAAAAATCCAAAATAGTCAACAGAAATATGAAGCACTGCAACTCTGAAGAAGTTTAGCAATACAGAATGAAAGAAAAAAGAGGAAGCAGGATGGAGAACGATAGAGGTTGGATAAAAACTGGAGGTTATTCATTGCATCATATTCACGAGAAAATGAAAAATGAGGCATCAAACAGAGATGGGAAAATATTCTGACTATGGTACTTTTTTTAAAAAACAGATTGATATTTTTTGTAGTTTCAGAACTCAATTTATTTTGAATTAAAAAAATTCCACCTAAACCTTAAGCCCTCTGTTTTTTATCCTGTCGCACAGAAAACAAATAGACAGCTTAAAATCTCCCTGTGACTATTTTTTTTCAATCACTTCAGTAATAGAACGGTTGAAGATGGCACTTTGTAAGCCTGACAATATAACATTTTAAGGGGAAAGAAATCCCTTCATCACTTAGCCTAGATGGGCAGGTAAAGAAGCATGTCCTTTCTTTGTCCTTCACTTTCTACTTACCCTGATGTTATATTTTCTAGAAGCAAATTTCTCTAAATACATCAGTTCTATGTTAGAGTAAACAATCTCTATCAGATAGGGTGGGAAACTACTAAGCACATTCACACTTGGTTTGATTATTCTATATGAGCAATAGTGAAATCTAGCATTCCAGTTCTTCAGGAATGTGACAAATTATCTGCAAAGAATCCAAAGTCTAAACCAAATGAAGACAGTTCGAAACAATTTTAAACTTCAAATGCTTATTTCTTATATTTAAATACTAGAAAGAGAGAAATAAGAGAATTCAGAGAGCCTCATAATGATGAAGAATTTAATTTCTGATATTCAGAAACAAACTTATGGCCCAGTACTTCTCTTAATTTGTTAAGTTGCATAAATTTGACTTTGTGAATCAAGTGATGTTGAAGCAGTGGCTAAGGAAATTCTCCCTTTCTTCATCATTTTATGTAGATCTTCATACAAACTCTGGAGATTCACAGTACTTTTAGATATCAGTTTACCTGTATTCGGCATATGTTCAGTGTTGGAAACCTGAAGAAAAAAGTTATCTTCATATCCTGAGGAAATTGTTTCTGACAGGTGAACTTTTAGGTGTGTGTGGTAGAGGACATTCCTCAGAGCAGTTCTGGTTGCATCCAGGCAGGAGCCTCCACTGCAAAAGCAAGAGAGCTGCCCAGATGAAAAACAGTCCACAGGAACGTGATGTTATCATATTTTCTCATGAAAGCAGTTTTCATGTGTCGTTTGATATGCCACTCTGTAATGGCTCTCAGCATCTGTTGTGCAGATCAAATTTGTTAATAATTTTTGCTCTGAAACCTGTTAGAAATTAAGGTGAAAATCCTTTTAGCTGGCTCCTTTAGCTGTCTATCTACAAGACAACCTGACAATGAAGGAAGGATGGTAGAAGGAAGAATTTTTAAGAAGTAATTTGTTTTATTCAGGTCAAGTGTTGCTTGTGTTTTTTTTCCAGTGCATGCCAGGGATTCAGTGTTATGTATTGGTGATGGGAGTGTTGGGAGACTGAGCTCTGCAGTCACATATTTGCTTTTATCTTCTGCTTTGATGAATTAATGAAGCAACACATTTAGAAATTATATTATCAACCAATGAGATTTCATTATCACCAAGAGTATGAAGGGGCTGAGGCTTTATAAAATGGAAATGATTATGACTGTTGCAACTAAGTACTACGAAAACTTAAAATAAACCCCACAGAAATAGACTTTTAAATCACAGACTGATGCCTGTTTCCCCCATATATAATCTTTTAATGAGTAAATCCTACTCTCCTTCAATCAATTTCCTATGCTACACTTTGGCTGATTTATTTTTAAAATTCTTTGAAAACCAAAAATTTCTTAACCTCTGGTGCTCGAGATGCACTTCTTGACAGTGACCAGTGATATAATTCACTCTATTTTATTGGTCTTTGCTTTTCTGGTGACAGTACAGGTATTTCCTGCATACATATTTACAACTGTGGCTTTGGGATCCTCCTCCATTGCACACTTAGAGTCAACAAAATAAGATCACTTAAAAATTTATGGAGAATAAATGCAGGAATAAAAAGAGGACCAAAATATAAAAGTCATTCTAATAAAATCCCTGGAATGAGTATTTGGGAATATATTTTCAATCACTCTTATTTTAAATCAAAAATATTAGATTACTTTGATTAATAAACACTATTCTCTTTTCATGAAATGGATCTGTAGTATTGAAAGACTTGAAGTTTTGAAGTAGGCTACCACCTTCAAGTATAGAAAATTTATTTCCCTAAGTACTGAAAACATCTTTCAATTTATATTTTATTGCAGTTAGGTTTCTGTTGCCAGTCTATGAAAGGTGATACTTTCTCAGTTAATTTATATTAATTTCCTGTTTGCTAATGAAATAACCAGCTTTGCCACCTGAAATGGTCTTGGAGGCAAGCAACAACTCAATTAGCAAGAATAATAAAGTTGGTTGGTCATCTTTCAGTGAGCACAGCCCATTCAAAAGACCTACAGCCATCCAGCTGCCTATTAAAGAGCCAACTTAGCAGTCTTTTGAACATTGATCACTTCAAGGCAAACAGAAACCTATTTGTTAATTGCTTGCCAGAGAAAAAAAAAGCAGTAAGACCAAGCCACTTTCTTTTTACTACCTGTTTTTTTTTTATTAAAGGAACCTGGATTTCTTAGCAAATCTAATCTATAACAAATATGTAGATAGAAGAATGTACATTGTTTGCCCCTACCTACCGGTACTAGAAAAATGTAAGGCTTCTTATGTGCATGAATTAACATATATTTCCTCCCTGAAAAAGAAAATGGTTTGCCTTAATTGTATTTTCTCTCTAATAAATAATGCAGATTGCCTCTAGTAATCCTGTTGCTCTTTGACAGCTGAATAGACAATAGGCAAACCATGTCAGCTTTGGCTTTTTCAGGGATTGCATTCTGACAGGCATTTGCATACACTGAAGTATGCAGGTCAGGAGGTTTGTTTCATCTTGGAACATACAATTTCATCAGGAAACAAATGGATTGCTGCTTATACAGCAAATGGTCAGTGTAGGACTAGCTGGATTTCACTCTTTAGATGATGAATAGGGAATTTACTTTGTTGGGGTGAGCACATGTCAGGCACATGGTATGATTCTAGCTACCTGCAGTCCCTCAGTTGAAACTTTCGTGAGTGGCAGTGAGTTTATATAGGAGTAGTTGGCATTATGTTTCTAATGGAAACTTTCAATTTTTGTATGTCTCTGAAATACTTCTCCTTCTAGCTCTCCCTGGAAGCTCACTGGGCTGCTCTGTGTCCCAATGAGAAGAGTGTTGTTCTGCTCATTTCTTTTGACTTTATACACTGCAGCACAGACTTTCACTGGACACATCTGATCCATTTCACAGACAATTTCTCAATTTTCCTTTCACAGCCTGTACAGACTACTCACATCCCAGATCTTTTTGCAGAGTTTTATCCATGCAGTGCTTTACACTTACAGATTTCTGCAAAGATGCAAGATCTATTCATACTACTGGTGGTGTAAGCATTGCTGAAAACCTGCACTGGCTTCTTCAGCAATCCCCACATTATGCTGCTTTCACGAACTATGAGCCATAGCTGAAAATACTGATTTTTCAGCCTCCTAAGAACAGTAAATCTGTCTTTGGTTAGAATTCTCTAAGGCGTCCAGAATATTTCTTCAGATGATCTTTCTCTGTAAAGTTAAAATAGAATTCATTCAATTACCTATAGTTTCTGACAGAGCCAAAATGTAGGCTAGCTATCTGGGATTCCCTTTGTATTTAGCATATCTCTAGGCAATATAATCAGTGGGGGAATTAATTTAATCCTAAACCAAGCGCCTACATGTGGACCTTTGCTAAGCCTCTATCGACTTTAAAGTAAACCTGTGGAGACCAGCTAAGATATACATGTTTCCTTTGTAGATAGCTGAAGCTGGGTCAGGTGTACACCAGTCCTACCTTTTTCTTCACTTGGTTCTGCAGTTTGACACTTTACTTTATAGTATTTTCTCTCAAGTATTTTTTTTCTTCTCTCTCTTTTAGCCCCAGATATCTGTAGAACATTTGGAGATAGCTGATCTTCCTTAGGCTTTGATGAATCTTGTGTCCCGAGATGTTCCATATTTTTCTCCAGTGAAAACCTTTCTATTCAAATCCTCAGTATAAAGCAAAAATAATTATTTGGCCTATGCTAACAGTACAGTCAACAGCTACAATATGAAAAAAGATTTGATAATATCTGGGAAAGTTCATATGCAGTCTGTCAGGAAGATTCCCAACACAAACACAGCATACTTTTGCCAAAGGAACTAAAGCAAATTTGGATCAATCCTAAAATGGGACACCAGCATGTCATAACTCACTGTATCAGTGTCCAGTATTGAAAAGAGGAGCACCACATTTCACATCAATAAAATCAAAGTGCTGAGAATGATTGTTCTAGCCATCCTTTCTAGAAAAGATCTATACAATGTAATAAAAAACCCCCGCAATTTTAATCATGAAAAAATATCAACCACTAAAAATATCTGCCTGAATAATAGGTATTTTGTTTTTCTCGCAAAGAAAAATAAAATTGAAAGTGCTACAAAGGATTTGGAGAAAAGAAATGCAATATTGCTGATAGCCATATATAATTCTTCAACACGTGAAAAGATAAAAGCATGCTCATCACCCCTGAGAAGGGCTGCTTCTCCTTTCCTGCTTAGAAAAACAGATAGGCTATGCTAGATGTAGACACTGAAAAGAATCAAGGACAGAAAAACCCTTTCATTATATGATTTTAGTTGGCAAGAATAATGTGGTTGTGTTTTAGGTCAATGTGGACTAAATTCCATATGAGAGAGCCTTTCTGTCTGTGTGTGTCACACTGACTTTTTACCCAGCTTTTACTCTTCTCAGCATTCCACTTACCTTTTTCAACAACATCATGACAGATTTTCCCCTGTCCTCTAGAACATGGCAGTTGCACTGAGGTTTGTCAGAAATCAGCAAGTTTCTTGGTGAAATCTTCTTTGAATATAGGGAACAAATTATCTATATATGTTAAAGAAGGCATTAAACTTCATAATCAGTGTGTAACAATCCTCCCCATATACCAACAGATACTAAATATTTCACTAGTGCCCCATAAAATAGGATTTTTTTTATATGGAAACATTTGTTGCACATCCCTTTTTTACATCGGCTGACAAATATGTGTCATCAGCAGGTGTCACACATTTAATCAGTTTTTAATATACTGATGCAATTTCTTGTTCTTAATGGTCAGAGATTTTTATACATTGCTATATTCCTTTAGTGTTTATTTTCTGGTACTACCTTCTTATCTGTGCTCAGTGATTCACGTGTTTCTACTTGTAGTGCACTGATATGATAAGGAAAAGGCTGGGGTTTGGGTTTATGCTCTTATTTGGGATAGGACAGGTTCATGATTAAAAGTTGTTTTTGCATCATAGAAGAATTATTTTTTGCACCACCTTACATCCTTTCCTTTTATAACTCTTCTGTATGGGTTTTTTTGCCTTTTTTGAAGCAAATCTTCTGTAGTATGTAATAGAGCTATATCTCAGCCAAAACAGCCTAGGAAAGGATGCACAAACTTGAAAACTCTCTTCTATAAAGTCTGTAGGTATTCATAATATATTCCAGATAATACATGTAAGTTTGTGCATACTGTTAGATTGCAAAAACTCTACTACTGAATTAATGTTTTTCTCTTATTTTAAATCTTCTGCTGATTATCAGTAGTTATGTTGGATGAGAAATCACTGTAAAGCTTTTTCTAGTGCTCTGCCAATGACTTGAGGAAATTGCTTTAATGACTGGAAGACACAATGCTACTAAGGCAATATGAGAACAATTCATATGCTTGCTAGCGGGAGAGGAATTGTGCTTTATAAGCTGATACATCAGCTTGCCTATAAGCCAGTGGAATAACTCATCTGAAGAGACCTTTAGGGCTTTGAATACACAGTAGTATTACCTTTAAGTCCCAAAAGGTTCCATCATTTAGGAATGTATTCATTGCTATATTTTTGTATTCGGAGCAAGGTGCAGAGTATTGTCAACAGACAGCTTTCTGTCTGGTGCCCGTAGGTAGAAATTATATCATGGATACACACACACACACACACGCACACACACATGCACACATACACACACACACACCTCAGTCTCCATGGGGGACAGCCTGCCCTCACCATGGTCTACTCCACTGGCTGCAGGGGAATCTCTGCTCTGGTGTCTGGAGCACCACCTCCCCCTCCCTTGCATTGACCTGGGTGTCTGTAGAGTTGTCCTCTCATATTCTCAATTCTCTCTCACAGTTGCTGTTCTGCAGTACTTTTGCCCCCCCCCCCTTAAATATGCTATCAAAGAGATGCTACCAACACTGCTGATGGGATCAGCTTTGGGCAGAGGCAGGTCTGTCTCAGAGCCAGCAGGCATTGTCTCTATGTCATGGTTTAGGAGTGGTATTCCCTGATTTAGGTGGCCTTTGCTAAATGTAGATCCCAATGATTGAAGGTTCCACCACCCTTTGCCTTCAATGTGGTTTTTCACAATCCATTGTACCACTCAATTTCCTCAGAGACTGGTGCATGGTAGGGAAAATAATATATCCACTCAATGTCTTGCTCTTTGGCTCAGGTGTCTATGAGGCTATTTTGGAAATGAGTCGTGTTGTCTGACTCAGTTTTTTCAGTGGTGCTACATCTCAACAGAACTTGCTTTTCAAGGTCCAAGATGGTGTTCTGAGCAGTGGTGTGAGACACAGGGAATGTCTCCAGCTATGCAGTGATTGCTTCTACCATCATGAGCATGTAACACTTGCCTTGGCAGGTTTGCGGGGTGTGATGTAATCAGTCTGCCAGGCCTGCTCATTTTTATATTTCAACCATCATCCAACATACCACAGAAGTTTTACCCACTTGACCTTCTTGATTGCAGTGCACATCTCACAGTTATGGATTACTGGGGAGATAGTGGTCATGGTTAAGTCCATCTGTATGTTCCAACTCTTCCCTTATGACCTGAGGCATCGTGGGCCCACCAAGCCAGAAATAGTTCACCCTTATGCTGCCAGTCCAGATCCACCTGAGATTCTTTAATCTTGGCAGCCCAGTCCTGTCCATTGTTGTGGCATTCTTCAGCAGCTTGACTCATGGGTACATGTGCATCTACATGACATACTTTTACAGCCAGTTTCTCTACCCGGGTAACGATGTCCTGCCACAATTCAGCAGCCCAGATGCGTTTACCTTTGCACTGCCAATTGGTCTTTTTCCATCATTCTAGCCACCTCTACAGAGCATTTTGCTACCAATCCTGAATCAGTGTAGAGATAGAGCACAGGCCATTTCACCCATTCAGAGATATCTAAAGCCAGCTGGATGGCTTTCAGCTCTGCAATCTGACTGGATCCACCTTGTCCCTCAACAGCTTCTGCGACTGTTCGCATAGGAAGCTTTTCATTTCCACTGTATGCCTACAATACGGCAGGGAACATCAATGAAGAGACTGTATTGCTTTTCATTCTCTGGCAACTGATTATATGATGAGGCTTCCTCAACATGTGTCACCTTCTCCTCCTCTTCCTGTGATGATAGTCCAAAATTGTCACCTTCAGGCCAATTTTTGTGATGACTTCCAAGATCCCTGGGCCATTGGGGTTTCCTATCCAAGCTCACTGTGTGATCAGCACAACCTACTTACTCCACATAACATCAGTGTCATAATGTGTGGAAGGGATATTCCCTTTGAACATCCAGCCCAGCAGTGGCAGTTGGGGTGCCAGAAGCAGCTGTGCTTCAGTGCCAACCACTATTTAAGCAGCTCAAACCCCTTCATAAGCCACCAGTATCTCCTTTTCGGTTGGGGCGTAGTAGGCCTTGGACCCTTTGTATCCCCAACTCCAGAACCCCAAGGGTCATCCTCAAGTCTCCCTAGTGCTTTTTCATAGAGACTCCAGGCAGGACCATTTTCCCTGACTGCAGTGTAGAGCACATTTCTCAAGAGCTGTTGTAGCAAGCCTGAAGGAGGAATAGGGGGTGAAAAGCTGGGGAAAATCATCCTCCCCTGCTCTTCCCATAGACTGGGCAGGAAGGCAACATTTAATACACAGACCAAATGGCCCTCATTGCACTTGATGCTATCATGTCAAATGCTAAAGCTGGGGAAAATCATCCTCCCCTGCTCTTCCCATAGACTGGGCAGGAAGGCAACATTTAATACACAGACCAAATGGCCCTCATTGCACTTGATGCTATCATGTCAAATGCTAATATCACACAGTACAGCAACAAAACAATTCTGATCCCTCTCCCTGCCCCGAAACAAAACATCGAAAGAAGCACGTAGTTCAAATATGGGAGCACAACCATATGAACAGACAAAACATTGTGACCAGTGGCTCTGGACCTAATACAGTGAATGCTTATAGAAAACTCATTTCCAACTTAGTCTGGTCAAATCTGTTTTTATCTTAGCACTTTTTGCCCTACATTGGGCACCAAATGAGGCTGAACAGAGGCCACCCGCTGTCCCCTCCATCCCCTCTGCCTGGAGTAAGATGGTATGGAATGATGCCAGGGTCCTACTGTTCTTTTCCTGCTGCAAAAGTTAAACTTATCCTGGCCGGAACCAGGACACTCGACTGGACATGTGGGTGTCTACTGTTGTCTTCTTAAAGAAGCTGTCACTGCAGCCTGTGCCCCATTCCTCCTCTCCTCCCTTTCCATTTTTTCTCATCAGGATATTATTTTGGGTTTATAAAATGTTATTTTAGAAGAGAAGAAAAATTATTTCTTACTTCTCACTCAGAAAACTCAATCACACATTTTCCAACTAGTCTACAAGAACAACAGACAAAAATTAGCATCTATTTTAAACTAAAGTTTTAAACATTTTATACAGCTAATAACTGTTTTTAAAAATTATTAATCAAATATTTATCCATTTTCTTGAGTATTGTCCACACCTAATGCTGTCCCAGCATAAGAATTTTCTTCAATGGTTCACTACTTGCATCAGGCATCCAGATAAAATATGTTTCATTCTGTGTCAAGGCTTGATTTAGAAAGACAGAAAATGAAAACTTCCAGACATTGTACTGGATATTTTTCTCTTAAGTACTATCAATTTGTGGTTGAGTTACAAGAGTCAAATACAACCTTCTCTTTTAGACAGATTCCCTCACTCACCTCTTATCTCCAAATGTGTGGGACAAGTTCAATATAATGTGAAAAGAAAAACAAGCTATAATTCAGAGATTGAATGATGGTAATAGAAGAACTTTCCATAATGTAATTATTGCTTTCATATAATATCATTATATTACATATTTTACTAGATAAAAAAATATAAATACAATGCTGCACTCTATTTCATTATCTTGTATAATGGCAAAGGCAATGTTACATATTGGTATCTAAATTCTGGTATTATTTGTTTAGAGATAGTAAACAGAAGGCATAAAGTATATTTAGGCCACTAAGACCAATTCCTAGTTTCAAATCTCAGACTGTGATTTGTATTATTATGTGTGTCATGTAATAATCAACAGCTATTGAGACCATGACACATTGTCTTCATTTTGAAGACTATATTGTCCATACACAGGAGAAAAAAATAAAAAAGATTCATTTTGAGCTTGTGTTCTGGTGTAACTGTCCCTAAGGAGAAGTTCTAGGAACTATTTTATGGGTCAGTTTTACAGGTTGTGTGCTTGTGAGTTACAGTGATTCATCCTTCAAACACGTATTTTCAGAAACTTTGACTTTATAATTGACTGTCATCTCGATGCATTGATGACTTTCTTTTTCCTCCCCTTAAGCCTTGATCTTTGGCTTCCTTATTTGAAGATGTATAAAGAACACTGAAAGTGCTCATTACTTCCAAAATTCTTTTGTCTTTAGAACCACTGCTACCTGTGGTAGCTCTCAGATCAACACTATGTCAGGTGCTTATATTAGACTTGAGCTTTTCTCGCATATGCCTTCAGTCTCAGGTTCTAGAAGAGGAATATGTGTGGTTTTTTATTCACTAGCATCCTCACTGCTGCTATTATTCTTGAGTTTATAACCCACTGGCAATGTCCAGGAAGTGGGATTAATTAGATTCTAAGATTTCAAAGTATCACTGTAACATGGAAATTAACTTCAAAATAGCAAGTAGGGAGTTTGACTTCCTCATGGAAATCTCCAGTTGTTCTTATATGCCTGAAAAGTCTTGAACAGAATGTAAAATGCTTTTATGTTATTACAATATATTGCATATGATATCAATAATGGGAATCTTTTTCCTTCCTCCATCCCTGCCAGATGTTCTGTGAGCAATCAGTGCCTGGTATACCTATTTTCTGAAGTTTGCAGAATCAACAGAATTCTAGTTTTCTGGCTTGCTTTGGTGTTTGAGAGTAAAAGTATATTCCCAAAGAATCTTCATTTTATCATTTTCAGATACTGTATCTAGGATTTTTTTATCTGTTCTTTAACCTCTAGCACATAGTGCACACTAGGTATTTTGTGGAGCCTTCAGGCAGGTGTGAGCAATTTCTGGCAAAGTGCACTGTCAGGACATACGATGCATTTTTGCTTTTGTCTTTTATGCCACCAGTTCATAGCAGCAGCCTAATTTTGTAAAGCTGTACTGAGGCTTTTGGTTGACTGCTTAAATGAGCTGTTCAGCTATTTAAATGAATCTTCATGAGCTCTCTTAAGGATTTTCAGACATTCTCCACAAGGAAAATGCCTCCTAGCAGTTCAAATGTTCTCAGTGTTCTATTGGTTTTTCTTTGTGCCTCTCCTCAAAATTTTTGCTTTATCCACTAACTTACTCTTGGTGTAATTCTTTTTTAGGACATTCAGAAGTGCCAGAATGCCACATAAACATAATATCTTCAATATCCTTCAATCCTTTTCCTTTTTTTCTTCAAATATCTCTCCTCCTTGTTTTTGATGTTATTCCCTTCAGAAATTGCTTTCAATTGACTTAGCTTTTCCCTTTTCTCTAAAAATGTTGCCTCAAGGCTTCTACTCATATCATTCAGTGCAGAGATATAAATAGAAAGAGATGGGCAATGGTGTGATACAGACTTCAATCACTTATAAATAAAGGGGGAAATATTAATGGCTATGACTCTATGATTTCATGAATTTGTGTATGTACTACAACTTAATTAACTTCTGCTGCCACTCCTTCCAGTTTAACAAAATGCAACATACATCACAGAGGCTGGAAGATGCCTCTGGAGATCATCTAGTCCAAACCTCCAGTTCAAAGTAGGGTCAGCTGCAGCTCAGGGCATTATCCAGATTGTTATTTAAGATCTCTGAGGATGGATGCTCCACAGTGTCTCTGGGCAGGCTCTTACAGTGTCTGACCCTTTTTATAATAGAAAAGGTCTTTGACATTTAAATATAATTTCCTTTATTTTGATTTGTGCCCATTGTATCCTATCCTGTTCACTAGAAATTACTAACTCATCTTCTTTACCTCCTCCTATCAGGTATTTACACACATTGATCACCCTGAGCCTTCTCTTCTCCTGTTCTCTCAGCCTCTCTTCATACGTTGCCCCTCACCTTCACATCCCTGACCAGTCCTTCCTTTCTTGTATCAGGTCCAGCAAAGCAACTGTTCCCGTGAGCTCATTGCTTCTCTGTTGTGCTGGTTTGAAAGCAAA
>NW_008677650.1:14112-14346 GCF_000695815.1 Acanthisitta chloris | reverse complement strand
GGCCTCCCCGCGGCGTGACCCGTAGGCTGTGCTGGTCTCCCTCGCCTGCGGAGGAGCCGCGGGAGAATGGGAGTGTGCTGTAGGATCCTGCCCTCCCGGGCTGGGCCGTCCTTAGCCACGGGAAGAAGTGACTGAGTGGCGAGACACTGGCCCAGGTTGCCCAGGGAGGCTGTGGCTGCCCCAACCCCGGCAGTGTTCACAGCCAGGTTGGATGAGGCTTGGGCAACCTGCTCT
>NW_008677650.1:13793-14060 GCF_000695815.1 Acanthisitta chloris | reverse complement strand
AACCATTCCATGATTATGTGATTGTGATTACTTACCTGTGATTACAGCTGCCTCTCATGCTCTTCTATGGCACTGCAGATTGCTATTAGGAGGGCAGAGTTGTTTTCCTTAGTTGATGGACTCAGCAGTTATGTTGCTGCGGGGCAAACAAAAATAAAGCAGACACAATAGGAAAAATGCATGAATAGTTTATATTAAATATAGCATGGAGTTGTGCTGCTCTCTGTCTAGTTTTAGGTCTGGAAGAGCTGTGGGATGAGGCAGGGC
>NW_008677650.1:3194-13718 GCF_000695815.1 Acanthisitta chloris | reverse complement strand
TGGAGAGAGGTGGGGGATGTGTGTCCTGCCATGGCTGCAGGGAGAGGACTAGAGGGAATGGCCTTGAGCTGAGCCAGGGCAGAGTCAGATTGGATTGCTCAGGGAGGTGGTGGAACTGCTGGAACCCCTAAACCAGATCCTCCAGTGCCAGATCCAGATGCCTCTTCAACACTTCCAGGGATGGTGACTCCACCACCTCCCTGGGCAATATCCCAGTGCCTCAACACCCTCCCAGGGAAAACATTTCTCCTCACATCCAATCTGACTCTGCCCTGGCTCAGCTCAAGGCCATTCCCTCTAGTCCTCTCCCTGCAGCCATGGCAGGACACACATCCCCCACCTCTCGCCAACCCTGGCAGGGAGTTGCAGAGAGCCATGAGGTCACTCCTGAGCCACTTCTGAGGTTAAAGCATCTTGACTGGGGAATGAAAATGTCCTGACCAGAGATGGTGCTGCTGAGGTTACCTGAAGTAACTTATGTGTCCTTTTTTATATATAATACTCATTTTCTTCTAAAATGTAGCATTTGTTTCAGCTGCAGGGGGGATTCTTGGTACTTTTTCAGTAATAGCCAATAACCTAATGACCTGTTGCCATAGTTGCATAGCACATACCTTTTGGTCAGAGATACCTCTGTTTTACTGAAAAGCAACAAATACCCTCAGTTCAAACTATTGTTTGATATCCCTTGTAAGTTTACAGTCCTGACCTTTTAAAACTGTATTTTTAGCTTGGAAAGCTCTGAAATGTGGATTGCCACACATTAGAGGCTACATGCATTGGATGTGAAGTGTGAATGATGCACAGTATAGTTCAAAATTATCCAGGAGAGCTAACCCCAAAGGAATACTAATTATTTCTGCCTTGCTTTTACAGCAGCAGTATCAAAGTGCCCTGTTTTGGGCCGACAAAGTAGCTTCACTCTCTCATGGTAAGTGGTTGCTTTTCACTTTGGTTTTTGTTACCTTCTTTCTGATAGTGTTCTGTTTTGATGGGGTTTTAGTGCTGCTTGGCTAAATATTGAAGTTTTGAGTTTGGTGTAAGTGGGTTTTTTTGTTATCTTTCAACACTGTTGTCCCAAATGGAGCAGAGCTCATCTTCCCTCCCTTTTGAACTTTGTGTTTGGCCACACCCTGAGGCTTGCCTACCTTAAGAAACAAAAAGAAAAGAAAGCAGGAGCTAGAAGAGACAGTGGTGGTTTTCTGCAAGACTCACTGTTGCCCTGGGTGACAAGGAGAATGCTGATTTGCAGGGGGAGCTGATCCCTTGTGTCTGCCTACAGACATAGCCCAGTTACACTTCTACAATGATTCTGTGGGCTTGACCCCACAAAAGCTTGGTTGCCAATGAAGTGGAATCATAGAACCATCAAGGTTGGGGGAGACCTGTAAGATCATCGAGTCAAACCATTAACCTGCCACTGCTGGAACCCCTAAACCCTAAACCAGATCCTCCAGTGTCAGATCCAGATGTCTCTTCAACACCTCCAGAGATGGTGACTCCACCACCTCCCTGGGCAATATCCCAGTGCCTCAACACCCTCACAGGGAAAACATTTCTCCTCACATCCTATCACTTTCCCCTGTCTCAGGGTATGACCATTCCCTCTAATGCTCCTAGTAGGAGGGTATTAAGCTGTGCTTCTGCAGTCATAACTTCAAGCTGCAGAAGTCTAGTTCTTTCACTGTTGTCAGGTTCCACTGATCTTCTTTTGAGAGAGACAGCACTGGGTTGTTCTTTCTGTCCTCAGTCCAAGGGCAGAGCAACCTGCACCTGCTGCTTGTTAGATCTGTATCATTCTCATCTCCTTCTCATGACACCTCTAGTATGACATCCTTTGTATTTACTGCCCACTGCACTATCTAATGTCTTTGAAGTTAAAATCTGCTCTCTCACTGATAGGTATTAGAACTTGTTTTTATATGTATATATATAAACACAACCTTGAAACCTAATAGGATGCTAGAATAGGGGAAAAATACTTCTCTAGTGAAGCAAAAGTGAATATTCTGTATTAAAGTGTTCAAAGATCGATTACAAATTAATGGTTTATAATGTGCTCTTTCATTTTAGAGGACCCACAAGATATCTACTGGTTGGCCCAATGTCTTTACCTGACAGCTCAGTATCACAGGGCAGCACATGCCCTTCGGTCCCGTAAGTTGGATAAGGTGAGTCCTTTTGGTCAAAGACTTCCTGCTGTTATTCCACTTTTTAACCTCTGCTGCTAACCACAGTAAGTTCTTTACTATCAGAGGATAAGGTTTGTGGGATAAGTAATTAAAAACCTTGCATGATGTAGCTTATATGGCTCTGTGTTCACTGATCAGATTGCAAGTGTTGTCCCCAGGTAGGGTCACAGACAAGAGAAGGGATCCAAGGATGTAACTACAGAGGTACTGGAAGGTGGAGTTTCACTCCAGATGTTTAGAATCATAGAATCAACTAGGTTGGAAGAGACCTCAAAGATCAATTGTCCTCCCACTCTGACAATGAGTGGTGAAGGCAGGAGTGAAGCAACTGTCCTTTGAGAGTTTAGAAGGAGGGAAAGTAGTACAGAGTGAGTCATGTTGGTCAGGTGGAGAAAGGGGTGCAAAAGTCATACCACTGCAAAAGCAGGGAGCAAAGTGGAGTCTGGCAGTGTAAGCAAACATGCTCTCCCTTCATAACTCATGTGTGTGAACCCTCTCTTTCAGTTGTACGAAGCCTGTCGCTACCTTGCAGCTAGATGTCATGTGAGTACACTTTAACCTCTGCTGGAAATGAATCAGACTAAATAAAAGGCACATCTTGGGAAGATTAGCTACCTGACAGGCAGTGTAGATGTTTATGTTCATTGGAATCACAGGTTAGTGACAGCTGATTTCATGCTTTTAACTTTCAGTGTGCTCACTGGAGCGTCCAGTACTACTGCTGTGTAGTAGTACCAGCTGAACTCTTTCTCCAGGAAACACTCCTCTAATACTTTCTGGGGAAGAGTTGAACCATTTTGTGGTTCATGTTTTCCTGTTTACACTTGTAATTGGTTGGTTGTAATCTGACCAGAGGAGATGTCATTTATGGTTCTAAAACTACAGTTAGCAACTTTATACTTCTATATAAAATGTGATGCATCAATAGTAAAATTCAGTGCCTTCACAGAGACAACGGAATCAATTAGGAGCTTAAATGCAGCAATTTGACGTAATGTGCTGCATATAGAATAAGATTATGGTATGATATTAAAACCTGTATTGACTATTTTTAGAGGCATATCTGTTTCTGTGATTGCATAATGCTGAATAACAGCTTTTTTGGAGGTGTCAGTCTTAGAAGGTTTTGCATGTGATAGAAGACAATAAAACAGTTCATTGCAGTTATAAAATGACAGGTGGCCATATAAGGATATGCATATAACTTGCTGATAAACACTGGTTGTTATAGTTTGTGCCTTTGAAACATGGAATCATGGACTCATAGAATTTTAGGGGTTGGGATGGACCTTACAGATCATCTAGTCCCAACCCCCGGCCCTGGGCAGGGACACCTCCCACCACACCAGGTTGCTCAAGGCTCATCCAACCTGGCTGTGAACACTGCCAGGGTTGGGGCAGCCACAGCCTCCCTGGGCAACCTGTGCCAGTGTCTCACCACTCTCACAGGACAAAACTGTTTCCTAATAGATGGAGCTTTGTGTACAGATGTTTCCAGATGCTTGCAAACCCAGCCTTGTTTTTTCCCCCTGTACATGTGTGATTAGTATGCTGCAAAAGAGCATCAACAGGCCCTGGATATTCTTGATATGGAAGAGCCAATCAACAGACGACTTTTTGAGAAGTTCATGAAGGATGAAAGTGGGTTGAAAGAGCCTTCCACAGACTGGGAGATGTCACACTCCTCTGTAAGTGACATTGTTTAAACAAGTATCTTTAAAACAGAAAGCAATGTGTGCGATGTCACAAAGTGATTTTACAGCTGAATGATTCTGAAACTGCCTGGAAGCTTCCTTTTTCAGATAACATGGTTTTCAAAAATGATGAGTTATTTTACTTTCAGTCAGAAGTCAAGTGTTAGTGCTTGCCTGTATAAAAATAGCTTGGTTTGCAAAAATGAAGAGTGCTTTTCACAGAATTCCTGAATCCATTAGGTTGGGAGGGACCACAATGGGTCATCTGGGCCCACCTCCCTACTCCAGCAGGGCCACCCTAGAGCACATGGCTTAGGATTGTGTCCAGATGGGTCTGGAATATCTCCAGTGAGGGAGAATCCACGACCTCTCTGGGCAATCTGTTCAGTGCTCAGTGACTGCACAAGAAAGAAGTTCTTGCTCATGTTCTGGTGGAACTTCCTGGGCATCAGTTTTTGCTGACATCAGTGGTCATAATGGTCTTTCACTACTTTCATTTCTGAACCATGTCTGTTTTGGATTGAGAAGAAGGATATATTTTTCTGCTCAGACTAGTGAGTCTATTGATTTGGCCCTTCTCATCTCTACTGTTGTCATGGAGTTTAGGGGTTGGAATGGACCTTACAGATCATCCAGCCCCAACCCCCTGCCCTGGGCAGGGACACCTCCTCACTAGATCAGGTTGCTCAAGGCTTCACCCAGCCTGGCTGTGAACACTGCCAGGGTTGGGGCAGCCACAGCCTCCCTGGGCAGCCTGTGCCAGTGTCTCACCACCCTTTCAGAGGGTGCAAGTCATTCTTGTCTTGCCTGGATTATGTGGGTTAATGGTGAACAAAGAAGTGAATTGCCTTTGGAAGAGAAATTTCTCTGTGTTGAGTGTGAAGAGAGTTCAGCATAATTAGCTGACAGCTCAGTATCAGAGAGCTGGATGCCAGAAGTGGAGAAGATAAACTCTGTCTTCATGCTGCTCATTGCAAGTGTGTGTGTTTGGCAGTAGATAACCTGGCAGAGCATTCATTTGAATTTTTTTTTGAGGTAGTAGAGAATTATTTAGTTAAAGTCAGCACTAGAAAATCAGGTTCTGCCAGACATGACATGCTTTTGACTTCCCAGGGATCCCATTTGATTTGTGCTCAAAACCAAATTGCAGACATTGATCCAGTCTTTAACCTCCAGTCCTGCTTTTCCAGCAGATCAAGAGCTCAATCTGCCTTTTGAGAGGGAAGATCTATGATGCTTTGGACAATAGAACCCTGGCAACTTACAGCTACAAAGAGGCCTTGAAGCTTGATGTTTACTGCTTTGAAGCATTTGATCTTCTGACATCCCACCATATGCTGACAGCACAAGAAGGTCTGAGAAGTGTTTCTCTAGCACAAGTAAAACTTGCCTGCTTCCTCGATGTGTGTTTGCCTGGATAAATGTTAGAGCAATGCAAGTAGCAGACTGCAAAGTGGGAAGAATAGTAAAATGTATAAAATGAGGGAAAATTCTAATCTGCCCAAATTCGCCTTGGAACTTTTATTTTTCAGTCTTGCAGTGCTAAGAGTTGAAGGAAACAAAGGAACTCAGCTGAACCTCTGTTAGCTCTGGAAGCTCCCGTCCTCTTTGCCCAGCCTAAACAATGTTTTTCCCTGTGTTCTTAACTTCACAGGCTTTGGATCCATGGAACCCTCCTGGGGGTTGCTTAGCTGTAGACACTGTTATATACAGGACATGGGTTAGCCTCCTGGGGGTTGCTTAGCTGTAGACATTGCTATATACAGGACATGGGTTAATAGAGAATTCTGAGGGATAAAATCTGACAGGTAGAGGAATTGAAAACAGTAGTGTGTTATCTCGTAGAACCATCAAGGTTGGAGGAGACCTCTAAGGTCATCGAGTCTAACCATTAACCTGTCACTGCTGGAACCCCTAAACCCTAAACCAGATCCTCCAGTGTCAGACCCAGATGTCTCTTCAACACCTCCAGGGATGGTGACTCCACCACCTCCCTGGGCAATATCCCAGTGCCTCAACACCCTCACAGGGAAAACATTTCTCCTCACATCTGATCTGAATCTTTAATAAATTTGATTTAGAAGTGTTGAAGGAACACATGAAGAATTCAATCCTCCATGCCCATAATCAGTAGTATTAGCTGTTTCAGTGTGTCTCTGCTATCCTGTGTATCTGTGTCTGTTACCTTCCTGGTACTTGGGATGAGCATCAGGAAGTTCTTTGCATCTCTCAACTGCTGAAAACGTTGAGTCTTGCTGTTTCTTCTGAAATGTGACCAATTTTCTTTTTCATCCATATAGAAAAAGAACTTCTTGAATCTCTACCTCTTAGTAGACAATGTACAGAAGAAGAGCAAGAATTGCTTCACTTTTTATTCGAGAATAAATTGAAAAAGGTAAATCCTCTCCCATAGTGACTGAAAAGCTAAAAGGAGAATCGATTGAAAGTCTTGACTTGGGTTGTAAATAACTTAGGGCTTTCTAATTTTGGCTGGTTTAAACCTTTTGCTGCAGTAGATGTCACTTTATGGAGTAGTATAAGTTTCCTGTGAACTTCTTTTCTGCTGTGGTGACAAATCGAAATTCTGACTGATGTTTTTCAAACTTTCTTTCTTGAGAAATTTCTAGGTGGGGATAAAGAACATTAATAATGGAGGCAAAATAGCAGTTACCTGAAAATATAGGTTATAGCAACATCATTCCAGACTATTTTTTCCAAAGATAATGTGAGAGAAATAAAAACCAACTATATATTGCTCAGCATTAATGTCTACACCCTGCACTTAAGATACTGACCCTGACAGCATCTTTCATGTTCTGAATGAGCTTTTAAATACATGATAAAGAAACCTTTTACCAACACATGTTTTATGGACTTTCAGTTTAAAAATGTTAAAAAAAATTAGACCTTTAATGCTTCTTAAACATTCTTTTGGCACTAAAACATCAGTCCTTACACCATCTGATTCTTCATTAGTGTTTTGTTTCACATGTTGTTTCTGTTGTCTTTCAGTACAATAAACCCAGTGAAACGCTGATTCCTGAGTCAGTAGATGGTCTTCAGGAGAACCTGGATGTGGTGGTATCCTTAGCTGAAAGGCATTATTACAACTGTGATTTCAAAATGTGTTACAAGCTAACCTCAGTGTAAGTGTACGGAGCAGCTTGAAGGTGTTTTTCTCTTGTGGTGAAGTATGTGAATTATGCATTGCTTGCAGCAAATATTATTGTTCACTGGATTGACATATTGGTACAAAGTTTCGGGTATTTAAAGTGTGTAGTTTGTGCCTGGAAAGAAGCATTATTTTTATAAGATGTAGCAGAAGTATCCATAGCAAAACTGTATTTAATCAGCACTGTGCAGCACTTCCCTTCATCCATCCTCTTCCTTGCTCCGGTACCTTCAGGATTGGGTGCTCCTTACAGACTTCTTGTTTGGCCTTCAGAACCAACAGGTTTGCATCAGTGGGTTAGTTAGGAAATACGATTTCTCTGGCTGATTAACAGAATCTCAGAATCAGTGAGGTTGGAAAGGACCACAGTGGGTCATCTGGTCCAACCTCTCTACTCCAGCAGGGCCATCCCAGAGCACATGGCTCAGGATTGTGTCCAGATGGTTCTGGAATATCTCCAGTGAGGGAGAATCCATGACCTCTCTGGGCAATCTGGTCAGTGCTCAGTGACTGCACAGCAAAGAAGTTCTTCCTTGTGTTCAGATGGAACTTCCTGGGTATTAGTTTTTGCTGTTTCCTCTTTTTCCCTTGGTTTCCTCCACTGAGGAGAGTCTGATCATCCTCTTGGCACTTCCCATTCATGGACTTGAATCCATTAATGAGGTCCCTTTCATTCATCTCTTCTGGAGACTGAACAGCCCCAACTCCCTCAGCCTTTCCTCATCACTGAGGTGCTCCAGTCCCTTCAGCATCTTCTTTGCCCTCCCCTGGACCTGCTCCAGGAGCTCCATGTCCCTCTGGTCCTGAGGAGCCCAGAACTGGACACAATCCTCCAGGTGTGGCCTCACGAGGACTAAGGAGAGAGGCAGGACCTGCATTTGCCCTTGTTGAATCTCAGCTGATTCTGCTCTGTCCCTCTCTCCAACCTCTCAACGTCCCTCTGAGGGGCAGCACAGCCCTCTGAGCTATCACCACTCCTCCCAGTTTGGTATCATCAGCAAATTTGCTGGGAAGGCAACTCTGTCTCCTCGTCCAAGTCACTGATGAATAAGTTGAACAATACTAGGCCCAGCACAGAACCCTGGGGGACACCACCAGTGACAGCCTCCACCTAGACTCTTCCACTGGTCCCATCTCTCTGGGATCTGCCTCTCAGCCACTTCTCAATCCACCTCACTGTCCACTCATCCAATCCCTCAGACATAACCTCAATTGTTGCATACCTGGGTATACCCTGCTGCTCAGTTATCCATGGACACCACCATGGATTGCTTCTCAGGCACTGTAAATCTGAACACATGGTTGGATTTGTGAATGCCACAGGAAACAGACCTTTCAAACTGAGCTAGACAAGATTCTTAAGGCATTCCAGACACACCACTGCCTAGTGCTGGGCTCAGGAAGCTGAGGACTGTTGCTTGAAAGATGCTGTCAGATATATGGAAAAGATGAACAGATGTGTTGCTTGCTGTTTGCTGGTTAAATTTGAAGTGACCTGCAAACAAATGTGCATTGTATTCTGATTTCCTAATTGTATGTTCAGCTTGACAGAATTTTCTGTTAGCCTCTTTTGCTAGGCTAAATTAATTGCTATTTTTCCAGCCTGAAGATGGTTTTATTATGCTCTTAATTGTTACCTTCTCATCACAAATAGTTTTCTAGTGCCTAAAGTGGTAATTAACCACAGCATTACACACCGTAAAAGCAGCTTGCTTATGACACATTAAATTTTTGCCATGTGCCTTGCAGATCTTTGTGTTATTATTTTTTCAGAGTGATGGAAAAAGATCCCTTCCATGCAAACTGTTTACCTGTACATATAGGGACACTTGTGGAGCTGAATAAAGCAAATGGTAAGCAACAAAACCTTTCGTATGAGTCAATAGAAGTTGTAAAGCCTCAGTTTTGAGAAGCAATTAAAGATGCCAAGAAACCTACTTATATAGCATTTGGAAGATTACATACATTTATCCTCTTCCCTGCAGTGGTAACTGGCCAAGAAGGGAATTTGAGAACTGACAGCAGGATTGAGTGTTGGGAGGGAGGTCTTTATTGGTACCTGATCAAAGTGTCACGACCTTTAAAGATCAGAAGTTATTCCAATAACTACAATGCTTATTTTGATTAGAAAAGTAATCACTTGGAATCATTGCAAGTGATGGAATCACTTGGAATCATTGCAAATTGTTAATGCCCAGGACTCTCCTTTGCAATGGATCTAGCCAGTATGTTGTGCCCTTTAGGTGCAGGAGGTTCAGTAGTGTTTTACCTTGACAAGGTGCATCCTACAGGCATTTGTTTTATTCTGTGTTAATGACCTAAGTTGTTGCAGAATCCTCAAGGGGTGGGAGGTGTAGCTGTTTATCTGTGTGCTGTGAAGACTTAGGGGTTGTTTTGGTAGAGTTTCTTGTGGTTAATTGCAAAACTGAGTCTGTTTTGAGGTAGTTCAAAGCGTTACCTAAACACTTTGTGCTGACTTGTGCATGCATAATGTTAGATGTTCTGGATATTTTGTATGGAAAGTTAAAGGACTTGAAGCATCTTAATGTTTTTAGCATGTTTTAATTTTCTTTTCTTGTTTCTTCCTGCTGTACAGAGCTTTTCTATCTCTCTCACAAACTGGTGGACTTGTACCCAAATAATCCTGTAAGTTGTTCTAAGCCTTCATTGCCAAGTGAAAGCACATAAAAGTTGATCACAGTGAAAATTGCTTTCCTTTGACTTGATCTTGTTGCAGCTTGTACCCATTGCTTTCCACCCTGTGACTGCATCCCTGGGAAGAGTTGGCTCTGTCTTACATATTCCCTGCCATTAGCTAATTGAAGACAACAATAAGCTTAGCTCTCTCTTCATGAGGCTGAATGAACCCCAGTTAGACATGCCCAGGCCAGCAATCCTAGCTTGTCTGTAATATGAGATATTCTGAGGCTCTGACTGTCATTTCAGTGAAAGTGTTCTTAACATCCCCTAATGATAATCTGTTCTCTCTTTGGATGCTTCAGGAAAATGAATATGACACATCATATTCGGATGCTTCAGGAAAATGAATATGACACGTGATCATATTATGTTCTGATTTGAATGTCTAGGTGTCATGGTTTGCAGTAGGATGCTACTATCTCATGGTTGGCCACAAAAATGAGCATGCTAGAAGATATCTCAGGTAAATGTTTTGGTTTGTTTTCTTTAGGGAATTTTGGATGGACTCTTCGATGGGGGAAAAAAATGTCTGGATTTCTAAGAGTTGTGAATGGAGCCAAATCCAATTGGGGCTGTCACTAATGATGTTCCCCAGGGCTCAGTGTTGGGGCAGGTCCTGTTTAACAGTTCTACTAATGATCTGAATGAGGGGATTGAGAGCAATCTCAGGGAATTTGTAGAAGACACTCACTTGGGTGGGAGTGTGGATCTGCCTGAGGATAGGAAAGCTCTACAGAGAGACCTGGACCCACTGGATCAGTGGCTT
>NW_008677650.1:0-2552 GCF_000695815.1 Acanthisitta chloris | reverse complement strand
TGGCACTGGAGGATCTGGTTTAGGGTTTAGTGATTCTAGCAGTGACAGGTTCATGGTTGGCCTGGGTGATCTTAGAGGTCTCCTCCGAACTTGATGATTCTGTGATCTGAAGCAGATGCAGTTTAATTTCAGACGTGTTTGCTTGTGACTTGCTCCTGTTTTTAGCAAAGCAACTACACTCGAGCGAACCTATGGACCTGCATGGATAGCATATGGACATTCCTTTGCCGTGGAGAGTGAGCATGACCAAGCAATGGCTGCATACTTCACAGCTGCACAGCTCATGAAAGGGTATGGAAAAAATGTTTGGTTTGGGGAGATTAAAATTACTGCATAGCTAGTGTAGACTCTTGACTTACATCCCTTTAAGCAGTAGCAATGCATTTGCAGCAATTGTCAGGTAGGGAACAAGGGAGAAAAAAAAATAATCCTCTGTTCTGCCTGAAAGTTCTCTGAGTCATGGGTCTCACACCAGGTCATCAGCTGCTGTATAGTAGTGTCTTCCAGCAGCTCTTTCCAACTGTGGGAGAAATAGTAGTGTCTTCCAGCAGCTCTTTCCTGCTGTGGGAGACGGTTGTAAAAGGAGTCATGAACTAATTGTGTCATGTTGCATCTAAAATTTTTCTATTTGATTGTAGTTATTAGGAAATGTAATCCTTGTAGTTATTGCTTCTTCCTTACTCTGTTTGTAGTTTAAATATAAGAAGGAAACTGGGGAAAAAACCCTGAAAATTAACTTAAACACTGGGAAAATCCATGTCATTCCAGAGCAGGTTACAATTATCTCTGGGAGTTCAAATTCTTGTCAATAACTAACAAAGATGTAAAGTCTTTTAAACTCTGCCTTAGGTTAATATTGCATTCAAATCAGCTTTTACTTGGTTGTACATAAATATATGCAGAGTTGGCATTTGTTTACAGTTTGTGGCTCCATTGCTGATAACCACACAAAAACACTTTATGGTTTTTTCAGGTGCCATCTGCCAATGCTCTATATTGGACTGGAATATGGTTTGACCAACAACTCCAAGTTAGCTGAACGTTTTTTCAGCCAAGCTCTAAGCATTGCCCCTGAGGATCCTTTTGTCATGCATGAAGTTGGAGTGGTTGCATTCCAAAATGGAGAGTAAGCTTACAAGATAGGATCCAATGCTATCTTAAAACATGGACTATCCTGAAGTATAATGTACCAACATATCTTCTGAAGGACTCACATTGATCTGTAGTGTCTTTTGGATCCAGCTGAGATGGTGTTTACCTTAAACCTTTACTTTCTGCATTGGTCTTCCTTGTTTGAGATTGCACAGGGGGAAAAATTTAATGCTTGAGGAACATGCAGAGATGGATCTTGTCCTCTGTATGGATATTATCTCTTCTCTGTGCCTCTCACTGTGTAGTTGCATGCCTGATAAAGCTTCTGTCTGCACACACACTCTAACATTTCATACAGCAAAACATTTAATCAGCTCAGGAGGTTCCAAATAGATTCTGGGAAAAAACCCAACCCTAACAGATATAACAAGTGTTTAGTGAATATTCTTGTTTTGATTCTGATTTTTTAAACTTTGTCTTGTTAGCTCCCATGCAAAATATATCCAAATATAAATTATTGGGGTTTACATCTACTTTCACTCATAGGATGAAATTATGTTAAAGAACTCTGCCTTGTGATACACTTATCTCACATTGCTAATGAAAACTCGTCACTAATTTACTTTTCTTTCCTCCCATCCCCTCAATTCTTAGCTGGAAAACTGCAGAAAAGTGGTTCCTTGATGCACTGGAAAAAATCAAAGCTATTGGAAATGAGGTATTTGTCCTAACAACATGCAGAATTATAGATTTTTAAAGGCCCAGGAAATTCTGTTGTATCTTGTGACCAAATAGGTTGTGTTTATTTTAAGATGAAAGCAATACTATGTAAATTTGACTTTAACACTTGGACCATCTACTTGTAGTTGAGTGTGTTGGGTTTTTTGATGAGAATCACCACACAATATCTTCAGTACAGCAGAAAAAGGCACAAAAGTTTGTTTCTGTATGAAATGAAAGCATGATAAGCATTGAGTGGAGAGTGGAATCGAGGGCTCATTCTCAGTCTAATCTGATATTGGCTCAGATTCTCTGCTGTGTTCCTAGAAATGAACTTACTTATTTAGAGCAGATGAAGTAAGACCTCGGTGACTTTGCAGAGAACACTACACTGGGTGTAATTTAGAGCAGATGAAGTAAGACCTCGGAGACTTTGCAGAGGACACTACATTGGGTGTGAGTGTGGATCTGCCTGAGGGTAGGAAAGCTCTACAGAGAGCTGAACACACATGGTGAGGGTAGGAAAGCTCTACAGAGAGCTGGACACACATGGTCAGTGGCTGAGGACAACTGCAGGAGGGTCAGTAAGGCTCAGTGCTGGTCCTGCCCTTGGGACACAAAAAGCCCATGCGGCTCCAGGCTGGGGGAGGAGTGGGGACAGAGGTGACAGAGGGCTGGGGGAGGAGTGGAGACAGAGGTGCTGGGCACTAAGAGACTTGTCAGTGCTGGTGGCACAGCTC
>NW_008677649.1:238-9796 GCF_000695815.1 Acanthisitta chloris | reverse complement strand
TGGGGGTGACAGCCCTGGGGCCGTGGGATGACAGCCCTGGGCTCGGGTGTGCCATGCTGAGCACGTGGTGACAGAGCTGCCAGTGTCCCCAGCAGGTTCCCTGCCAGATCACACTCTTAACCTTTGGCAGTTTTAGGGTTCGTGTTGCAATATGTGAGTTGTCCTGTTCAGCCTAAAAGTGGCACAGCTGAGAAACATGCCCAGAAATGACTAGGTTTGTCTGAAACACAGAGATTCAGGGATTTGGTTTTGGTTTGTTTTTTTTCAACTCTGTTTTGCAGGAGTTATTTTTCTTAAACAGCTTTGGACCAGGTGTTTGCAGTTTGGGCAATGCTGTGGGGTTTTGTGTAGCCCTGCAGTAGTTCCAGGGAGCATCCCCTAGGCGTGGGCATGGCCTGAGCAGACTTAGGAATTTCTTGTTTGGGCAGGATTTAGAAGACTTTCATGAATGTAAAACATGACTGTCATTTGTTGTATACATGAACGTATCACTTAAGCTACCTGGTTTCATCCACCCAGTAAATGTGCCTCCATATTCAGCTCTAGCTTAAAGGTTCATCAAAATTGTTTTTTTTCTCTTACAAGTGTCTGAGTAATAAGACTTCAGCATCTTTATTTTTGCTCCTGCACTGTGAATTGAATATTTAAGTGTTGGTTGATCTCACTAGTGTGCTCCAGTACATCGCATCCTTTCGTGGCACTGATGTGGGAGCTGGTTGCCCTCTGCAGTTTTCTAGACGAGGCTGAGAACACACACAGCACAAGCTGCACAGGGCTCCCCTTGAGAAGGAACTTTCTCCCTCCCAGGCTGGAAACCAACCCTTTAACCGTGCCATGCTCTTCAACGTTGGCTTTCGGGAAGCAATGAAGGACTTAGACTGGGACTGCCTCATCTTCCACGACGTGGACCACATACCCGAAAATGACCGGAACTATTATGGGTGTGGACAGATGCCGAGGCACTTTGCAGCCAAGCTGGATAAGTACATGTACCTGTGAGCACTGTTTTTCCTTCCTGTTACGGTAACAGCTGAGCAGCCAGTGTTAGGTTTTATTTAATTTTTTAAGGGCAGAGGATGAACCTGGGCCTGTTCTCAGGCTTTGTGCAAAGGGAGCACCAGAGGGAAGAGCAGAGAGCATCCTCGTGGCTCAGGCAGGAGGGCTGTGGCTCTGGTGGGCTCTGCCCTAAGCCCTTCTCTCCCACACAGGCTCCCGTACAATGAGTTCTTCGGGGGGGTGAGTGGCCTGACTGTCGAGCAGTTCCAGAAGATCAACGGCTTCCCCAACGCCTTCTGGGGCTGGGGTGGTGAGGATGACGACCTCTGGAACAGGTACGGGCTGGGTGCAGCTCTGGGAGCTGTGAGCCAAGCCTGGCACGTGCTGTGAGCAGACAGCTGTCAGTGCTGCCGGCACTGGCCTCGCTGTGCCCGCGCGCCCTGGGCTGGGGAAGAGCCAGCCCAGCTGCAGTGGCTCCGTGGGCACGGGGGCTGCTCCAGCCTGAGCAGGCGGTGCATGGGCAGCAGAGGAGTGCTGGTTGGCAGCTGTAGGCTCTGTGCAGCATCATCCCGTGCTGTGTAGCTCGGACTGGTCACAGCCGAGCAGGAGCCCTGAGGTGTCGCTGGGCTCCCCTGGAGCCCTGGCTGGAGAGGGAGGTCTGTGTGGCTTCTCTGTGGCTGGAGGGCCGAGCCGTGGCTGGAGCCCCAGGAGCAGTGAGCCCTGGAGGCACGGCCAGCACAACAAACACCGCGGGTGTTTTTCGTTGTTTGTCTGAGTTCTCCCCTCTCTCACACAGAGTGCAGTACGCAGGCTACTCGGTGACTCGGCCAGAAGGAGACACAGGGAAATACAAATCAATTCCCCACCATCATCGGGGAGAAGTGCAGTTCCTTGGAAGGCAAGTAAACTTTGTTCAGAATACTAAAGCCCTTCACAAACAATCTGTGCCATGTATGGGGCTCCCTGCAGCTGTTTGAAGGCAGTAACGGCCTGAACTCTTGAAGGAAACTCACTGCAGGGAGATGGAGGCTTTTTTGCAGAAGACATGTTTTTTTTGGGAGTTTCCATTTGAGTCTCATCTTTAGCCCTGCTCTTCATTTCTCAGACAGAATGCAGCCAGTCAGAGATGCTTCTCTCATTTCACTCCTGAAAAAGAGAAGTTGCTTTTGGCTTAAAAAGTCATATTTAGTCAAACCCTTGGAGCATGACAGGCTGGCAGTGCAGTGGGATTGAGCTCTGGTTTCTTATTCTTCCCTGGTGTCCTCCTGATCCCAGCCAGGAGCCCAGGTGTTAGCAGGAGCTATGTGGGAGGGGGAGATAGGCAGGGCAGAGTTGATGTGATGTCAGAGTGAGCTGATGTCTGTGCTGCTCTGTCTGGAGCTGAGACCCAGCCTGTCCTGGGGTTAGCAGTAGGTGTCCCCTGTGTCCCACCTCAGAAATTGCTTTGCAGGCAAGTACTAACTGCTGCCTCTAAAGCCCCTGCTACTTCTCCCACCTTTGCAGGAGCACCCGACACTTCTCTCTGCAGACAAGGACATGGTTCCTTCCTCAAGACACTAAGTGTTCTGCCCATGTCCTGGTGCTGTGTCATCTCCAAAATCAGCTTTGGCATTTCCCTCTGTGCTCTCACCCAGCATCTTCCCCTGTCTCCTGGCATATCCTTGCCCTGGTGTTTTCTCTGTCCTCAGGTCTCAGCCCAGCTCCCACTTGTCCTGGTGCCTTCAGGCCCCCAGCACCACATTTCAGAGAGTCACTGTTCTGCTGAGATGTTTGTGCTTATTTTTTCCCTCCCACCCTTACTCCTTTTATCTCATCATGCTGCCCCTAAATTTGATTGAGGCTGGTTTTGTGCACCACTGCAGTTTCCTTCTTTAGACCATTACTCTGCTAGTTTTACTTCCTCAGCCCCCATCCTTCAGACTAAAGCCGTTTAGTTCTGATCTTGTTTGTGTCCAGTTTTCTGAAAGTGGGAAGGACCACATCACCCATCAGCTGTGTCTTTCCAGGATGGTGTGGCTGGTGAGGGCTCAGCAGGACCCGTGCTCAGCCTCCTCCTGGCATTGGGGCCCACAGGCTTCAGGCAGGAGCCACGGGTGGTTTTGGCAGCTGAGTTCTTGCTGGTGGCACAGAGAGTGTTTTGCTCTCCATCAAGTGATGGACTTTCCTGGAATTTTCCAGTATTTATCAACACCAGAGTTTTTAAAGTGCAGTGGTTGCCTTTTTTAAGGCTCAGAAGTTGGTGGTTTTTGTAGCTGCTGCTGGGACTGGCTGTGTGAAGGGCTATAGCAGCACTGGGAGGAGTTTGCAGGGCTCTGTGGGGCGCGTGGCAGTGACTTTGGCCTCTGGCTCTCATTGCACAGGTATGCCTTGCTGAGGAAGTCAAAAGAAAGGCAAGCCCTGGACGGCCTCAATAACTTGAACTACTTTCCAAACGTCACGTATGACGCCTTGTATAAGAACATCACTGTTAACCTGACACCGGAGCTGGCTCTGGTGACCGAATATTAAGAGGAGAAAATAACTTTGCGCTGCCCTTCACCAGGAAAGCACCACGCTAGACTTTCTTTTTCAAGGGTTATCGAGGACAAGCAACACTTTGTCTAATGAAGGATCACAGTATTTTGGAGAGTGAGGCGGAACGTGCACGCACAAATTGCCCTAGCTGTACCAATCCAGCCCGACGCCCGTGCGGCGAGCTCAGCAGTCTCCTTATTTTCTCTGCCACTTGCTTTCTGGGTTTCAGGACAACAGTTGGACCTGCTGCTCTCGTCTCCACATTCCTCCTCCAGCAATCTCCAGCACTGGACTCGCCTCCGACACGCGTTCTCCTCCGGGAAGCAGCTCAGCTGAGCAACTCTGGCTTCTCGACGGCGAACGTTGGGAGCAGTTTGGTTGGCAGCTGCCCTGGTGGGAGAGCAGACGACTTCTGATGCCGTTCTTCTATGTCTGTGCAGTTTTTTTAAATGACCTGCTTGAAGTATATACAACAGAATCGCTTCTTAAAGAAGTGTAAGTGTAAATATGCTGTGTAAATTGCCCCTTTTTATTTTTCTCCTATGGGCTCAAGTCCAAGCTAGAGGTTTACATATGGTCACTCATTTTAGTCCTGAGTTCTGCAAACACTTGTGTGTGCATCACTACTTGTGCACTGTGTTCCCTTTTAAGCCAGTGAGGCTGCTTGCATGATTCCAGCTGTGCATATGCAGCAGTGTTTGTGGGACAAGGCCCCAAACCTTCCAGTGCAGCAGGTGACAAATACAGCCAGGCCATCGCTCATTCCAGAAACCACAGGGGTGGCTTTTTCCAGGGAGAGTGAGGACATGGGAGCGTTTGTGAAAAAACTCCCTTTTTCCATCACTTTTGCAACACGATGTGCAAGTGAATCCAAAAGCCATATGGAATATGATCCCTTGCCTGTTGCTCTGTGTCCCAGGGATGGCAGTGCAGCCTGGCTTGGGGCACCGGGCCGGCCGCCCCTGCCCCGTGCCATGCTCGGCATGGAGCAGCTGTCCCTGCTGCACGAGCCCTCCCCGGGCAGCAGTGCCTGGGGCAGTTCAGGAGGTTGGTGTGGTCGGTAGGGCAAATCCAGCAGCACACTGAGGCGCTGTCAGAGCCAGGCAGTGCCCTGGGCTGTCGCCCGCAGCACCTGGCAGCACTGGCACAGCCAGTGGGACAGGGTGTCACAGGTCAGTGAGAGGGAGAGACATGAAGGACACATGAGGACCGGGAGCCAAAGCTTGTTCTGACACCCCATCCAGCCCTCCAATGCCATCCCCGTTCCCCCACGGCCACCCAGGCCAGGCCAGGCCCCATGGCCCTCAGTCCAGCCCCTGCACAGCACTGACACCGCCACCTTCACTGGGCCTCTCTGACTTAAAGGTAAATACACTGGGGGTTGTTTTTCGTTTGTATTTCCACACAACAGAGTGGGTACTTGACCTCCGAAGTACTCTTAACTTTTCGTTGCGTTGTTTGCCTTCTGTTTCCTTCACTTCTCATGGTTTACATTGTTTTCTTGGTTCCGTGGACGTATGATCCCCATACGCATCTGTGGTGGGTGTGACTGCCCAGGGCATTCCTAACCTGTACCCAGAAAACGTTAGTGTAGAAACACGAGTTGTTGTGCAGATGCTATCAGCCGGCATGAGAGGGCAGCCAGCTGCCCTTGAGGAGCGCTGATGAGTTTGTAACCTAGGTTTTAAAGTCTTTGAACTTACATGTGCTTTAAACTCGCGTCCCGAGGGGATTCAGCCTGGTTATTTATAGGCAGAGGTGAGGATTTGCTTTTTCTGGCGCATATAGCAATAAAGACTTTCGCTTCTGAGTCTTGATCTCTAATTCACGTGGACCCTTCCCGGATGCTGAACCCGCGTTGCCCTGCCCCTCTTTTCTTTCACCCCGAGACCTTGCTAGGAATCTGTCTTTGTTTAATGGTGCTTCAAACAAGGAATGTATTTCAACTAGTCCAAGTTCACTACCCAGGAATCATGCATGTGTGTGTGAGTAGGTGATAAACTACCTTAGTTGGGATCCTCAGCCTTCCACGTCCCTGACACCCGTTGGTCGCACCTTGCGTGGAACAAAAGCCGTTACCTCTGCTCAGAGCTGCACTCTGCGGTCGGCACAGAAGGGTCCATCCCCAGCAGCATCCCTCTCCATCCTTCCTTCCTTCCCATCATGTTGGATTTCTTTTCCCCTTTTTGAGATGTGGATTATCTGAAAATGTGCACTGTTAATCTTAGCAGCTATGTCAAATACTGTATAGTAAATGTAACTGTTAAAAACATACTGTCAAGCGCATGTGCTGTTATGGTGTAAGAGTCCTCGTGCTAAGGAGAACCTGTACATACTCTGGCAGCTGCAGCTCCTCAGGCCGCTCTGCCCTGGGAGGGTAGGGCCCGGTGCCGCAGGGGGATTGCTCTCGTGGGCCATGTGGCTTTGATTTGCAAGGCTGTTTATTGGCAGCTGATTCTCCGAGGGAGGGAGGGCCTGCCTGAGCGGGCTGTGCCGGCGGGAGGGGCTGCCAACTCTCACCTAGCTTTCCATCATCATGGCTTTTGAGCTTACTGTTATGTTTTTAAGAGGTGCCAGGGGGACGTTTTTGCACTGAAGATTAGCGTTTTACAACACACACACACTTCTCAGCAAAGCAATCCTTTGTGTCATTACATTTATTTACCCATGTGTTTGTACATTTTTGTATTTGTTAATTTATGAATGATTTTTTCAGTAAAAAATACATATCCAAGAACACAGATTGCACTGGTTGCCTGTTTTTTTGTCTACAGGAGATTGGGGTGTGCTGTTTTAGTAGGTGAGACCTGCAAGCCCAGAGGGTAAGTGCCTATGAGAGTTTCAGGTGAGCACTGGATGCTAAAAGCTGTTAGAAATTTCTCGTTAGGGCTGGCCAGAAGGAAGTTGAGAGTGAGATGGGGATGCTCCCCAGTAGTTGCTGAAGCCTTTCTCCATGTGTCTGCTGCAGTGTAGTTCTGGTGGAGGGACTGCCTTGGGGGAGTGTGTTTAGGAAGACACTTGGCTGAAGGTTGCGCAGGGCTCGGGGATGGTGCTGGGGAATGTTGGTAATTGGATTTTTGATCAACAAGTCCTGGCAGACAGACAAGCTTCCTTGCAGCAGCTTTAAAATATCTTTCTCCTGCTCTGCAGTATACAGGCATGCTAGAATAAATAGCTGGCAGCCCTGAGTTGTTCCAAGCCTTACCTTTTTTTAGCTCTCCGTCTTCTGGGAAGTTTCCTCCCACCCCTGGAGCCTGCGGGGTGGCAGGATCCTCCCAGCAGTGCTGCCTGCCGGGGACGCAGCCTCACTGCCCAGTGTGCACAGGGGTCAGGGAGGGCCTGGCTGGCTCCTGTCCGTGCACTGGTGGGACCTCCTGCCCCGTTTGGGGAGTCTCCACGGCCTCCACTGGTGTACCAGCTGTGGGGCTTTCACTCCTGCATCCCCCCTGCTGCAGCCGGGCAAGGGCTGCAGGAGATAGATGCACATGGAGGGAGTTCCCTATACAGGAGGAATGAGAAGGGCAGAGAAGCCTCCAGCCTCTGTCCCAGCTGGGTGTACTGGGGCCTGTGGCCCCCAGGAGAGCTGAG
This sequence comes from Acanthisitta chloris, assembly GCF_000695815.1. Classification (NCBI taxonomy): domain Eukaryota; kingdom Metazoa; phylum Chordata; class Aves; order Passeriformes; family Acanthisittidae; genus Acanthisitta; species Acanthisitta chloris. The sequence continues at coordinate 2,698 of NW_008677649.1, read as the reverse complement.
AGCAAACCTTTAGCACAGAGGGTGGCAGGGGCCAGCACGACCCCAGCACAGCAGTGCCAAGCCAAGGCTTTCCCTGAGCAGCCCTCGCTGCAGGGGAGAGCTCTCCCTGCACGGGCTGAACAGCTCAGCCTGTGCTGCAAAACCCCCGAGCTCTGCAGTGTGTGAAAAAAACAACCAGCCACCAGAGCAGGGGCTTCTCTTCCTCCTCTTTTCCCTCCCCCATCTCCCTGTGGCACAATCAACCTGCCCAGGACAGCCTGGGCTGCCAGCCAGAGCCACACGCATCCCAGGCTGGCTGTGGGGCATCCCTGAGATGCTGTCCTGCTCAGGAGCTGGTGAACAGGCTTTGCGGGAGGTTGGGGCAGGAGTTTCTGTCCTATTCACACGTATTCTTACGGCACTACTCAGCCCCCGTGGGCTGGGAGGTGAGAGCACAGGCAGCAGCAGGGGCTGAGGAGAGGCAGGGCAGCACTGGTCCCAGCACGGCAAGGACCATGAGGTGGAAGTGCAACACTGATAATGCATTTCCTTCTTCCCCTTCGGAGCACTTGCTCTAGAAATCAAGGGTTGTCTGAAGAGCTGATCAATATCAAACTTGTCTTTAGAGATACCAGAGCAGGTGCCCACATAACTGAAGACAGGGCTATGAAAAAGAAGGGGCTTCTCTTGTCAGGCAGATGGAGTTACTTGAGCCACACCTGGATGGAGCTGGTGAGTGCTGACACCATCTGTCCCAGCAGGACAGGGCCAGGGTGTCTGCCCAGTGCCTGGTGGCACTGCCCTGCTGGCACGTGGCATTGGTGCATGCCCTGATGCTAGCTGGGCTGCTAGTGGTGATACCCTCAGTACTGCTTCAGAGGGTCCTCCAGCACCAGACAGCTGTTGTTAGGCTAAAAGTTTCTACTTCAAGCAATTTTCTTCCCCTTTAGGGCTACTAATTTCCTCCCTGGACAGCTGGATCAGGAGGCAGTGCTGTGTCACCAGCCATGCTGGAGCTTCGTGGCAAAGTGCTGTGGCTCTTGGGTTGGCCTCGCTCGCCCTGCAGAGGGAAAGGTGCTGACCCCAACCAGGACATCCTGCTGGCCCCAGAGCCTGGGGGTTTGCTGCTCCAAGAGTGCTCTCCATGGGAAGGACAAAGTGTCCCTGGATATTTATTCTTCCCTTGGGTGAACAGTGTGACAATATTGACTGTTATTTAAGAAGGGCCCTTGGTAGACAAGAGGTGAGGGGAAAAACAAGCAGGAGTGGCAGGGTCATGGAAGATTAACCACAGCTCTCAGGCAGCTGCTCTTAGTAATCCTTCTGGGGAGGACTTCCCAAAAAGACCCTTTCCTCTGAAAGACTCAGGTTTGCAGCCAAGGGCTGCTGGCAGCCCCTGCTGCTGTCCCATGATCAGTGCTGATAGCTGCAGAAAGGGGGAAACCAATGACTCATCCGGTGTCACCTGGGTGAAGCAAGAGCAAACACTCCCCTGAGGGCAGCAGGGACTTACCACAGCACAGCAGGTGCCACCCCTGGCAGCGCAGGGAGTGGGTGAGCAGGTCAGCATGGAGATCTGCAGGGTGCCTGGACACACCATTGGGAAATCCCTCTGTCCGTGCAGCCTCGAGCCACGGGGCCAGCAGGGCTGGCTCTCAAGGCCACGGGAGCAGTGGCACGTTCAGGACTCTCTTGCACAACAGCCGCAGCGCTGGGGTCACCTGCTCAGCTGTGCAGCAGGTCCTGGGGCCATAAACCCGCGAGTCACCCGTGATGGTGCCTCACTCAGGAACCAGGGGAGCTGTGGCAATGCCCCACGACCTGCTGCAGGACCAGGCAGACCCTCCCTCCCTGCCCTGCCCCAGAGGTGTCGAGACGGGCCCGTGATACTGCGCAGGGTCTGTGCGGCCACAGCTCAGCGCTGCTGTGGGTCACACCTCCCGTGAGCCAGGCTGGGCACCCGTGACGGGGCGATGCAGCCAACCTCGTGCCGCTCAGGGATCCCCCTGGACCTCCAGGCTCCTGCCCCACTGCCTCGCCCCGGCCCGTGAGCGCGGCTGACGGTGCTGCTGGGGCAATGGCCTGGGCTCCATCCCTGGTCCCCGTGTGCCAGGGGCTCTGTTGCCACTGGCTGTCTCCGGCACATGGCTGGCAGCTGCTTCCTGAGCACAGCTCTGCATTCGTCACAGCAGATTCATTCATAATTCAGAGCTGCTTCTGCAGCTGGAAACGTTTCACAGGTGACTGAGCTGAAAGGCCTGGAGATGCCCAGGCTCAGCAGCCACCCCAGGGCACAGGGGTTACAGAACTGCCTGTCCTGAACAGAGCTCGTTGCTGTTGGGGGTTAGAGCCCATGCAGAGGCAGTTCAGTGAGTCAGTCAGGGTTTATGGCAGGGCAATGGTCAGTGACTGTCTGGCACCAGGCACAGAGGGAGAACAGGGCTGTCCACCTGGGAGGAGCAGGGAGGTGATTTGAACACA
>NW_008677649.1:0-211 GCF_000695815.1 Acanthisitta chloris | reverse complement strand
TCACTCTGCTTCACTGCCAGAGGCTTTCGGTGCCGATGAAAGCAGCCACCCACTCTGCAGGAGGGGGCTGCACTCCCTGCTACGAGCACACACAGGGGCTGCACCCCTGCCCCCCAGGCCAAACCTCCGTGAGCCAGGAGAGCAGGTGCCCTGGGAGGAGGTAAAAAAGGAGAAGCTGCAGACAGCTCAGCCCGAGCTCAGCCTGGGGGAG
>NW_008677648.1:33194-50920 GCF_000695815.1 Acanthisitta chloris | reverse complement strand
GGGGATGCCCGTGCCGGTCCCGGTCCCGCGGTGCGGGGACGGGAGGTGTAGCTGTCCCCGCGGGCCGGGCAGGGCAGAGCTGTCCCCGCATCGCTCCCTGCCCACTCTGCCCCCAACTCACTGCGTCCAGAGCCGTAAAGTTACCCCTAGGGACGACCTGGGAAACAAGCAATGGGTTTTTTCTCTCTGTGGCTCAAAAATGATTTGTTCATAAAGAGTCATTAATTCCTATTAAGCCTATGTGTGAATTTTAAGCGGGTTGCCGTTCCCCAATGGCATGGCTACGCTTTCAGGATATAAGTGTTGTAATGCAAATTAATTTTACTTACTTCCGAAGTGGATTCCAAATTAGCATCTGCACAGGGAATTAATTAAAAGTAGTTTTTGCCTCTACGAAAAAAATAGTCTTCAAACTCAGAGTTGCCTGTGTGTCCCAGAGCACTGCTGGGAGATGGGACTGAGACTCTTGAAACGTGTCAAATAGTCATTGCTTTCAAAAAGGCAGAACACTCTGAGCATAAAGGCTTTCTTCACATTAAACCAGAAACATCATCCAATTTTTAACTTCTAGACAGCATAATGTATTATTAACAAGTCCTAAGGGAGCATTAAAAATAATTATTTCTCTGAGTATGGAGATGTGACTGTTCCTGCAGGGTGAGGTGAGGTAAGGCAAGGTGTGCTCGTGCTGCGCTGCATCCCTGCTGCGGTTTGCCACCTTTACCCTGTGGTAAAAGAGAAACTCCCCCAGCATGAAAGAGGAAGATCCTCTCTAACTCTGACTTGAGACATCTTGGTAAGCACCAGAGCAAAACATTAATGCTTCTATTTCTCCTTAATGACTCAAGGATGTTTCTAGTTCTAACGCTGCTAATGCTTGAGTGCTGTCAAGTTCTGACTACAGTAGTGTCCTATGGCAATGTGCTACTCTGTCTGACCAAAAAGAGCTGTCAAAGCAGGTGATGGATGAAGAGTTCAAACTTCAGTGCTGAGGGAGGTCAGCCTGTGAGTAATGGTCTGTCACTGGCCTCAGATCATGAGCTGTTTGCATAACTCTGGCTCGGGACAGACCCAGACTGAAGATGACAGATGATGCCGTATAAGCTTCCCCGTTGGCTCATTCCAGTCTGATCCAGATCATCTGGACCCCAAGGTCATTAGCTCTCTAGAGCCAGTTATTGGCAAGGGTGACAGAGTCTGTGGCCTCCCACTGTTCTGAAGGATGACAAAAAGGGAGGCAAACAAATAAGAGGAGTCACTTGCTACTCCTGTCCTCCTCTGAAGATTCAGCAGTAGGGGACAGAAGGGCTGAGACCCTGGGAAGCAGCACAGGCCAGTGCTGCTCCTCCACAGAAGCCACGGCCCAGCTGATGGCCCTGGTGGACATGTGATTGCTGTGTGCACAGATGAGAGCAGTATCACACTCTCCTCAGGATTTAGCCACTTCCTAAATTTGTGGTTTGGTGAGCAGAATAGTATCTTGTGTTTGATGGCCTCAGAAAGTGACTAAAATTAGAAATAGAGGTGGATGTGTTTTCCAGCTTTTGTGGACCAAGTCTCATGGCTGGTATTTCCCTCTTCTCCTTCCTCCTTGCCCTGTGAATTAGCTGCTTTGTGCTCATGTTGGGGGGCTCAAAGGAAAGGCAGTGGGGTCTGTGCCTCACCACTATTTGACCTCCTTTCAGCATCTAGAAGGAACATATACATAGGGCTGAAGTGTCCTGGGACTACAGCACTAGTGTCCAGCAGTGATAGTAGGAGCCTGACTTAGTGACATGGGAATGCTTTCCAGTGCTGTCCGTTGTGCTCAGTTCCACTCCACTGGGCATAGCACAAGCAGCTCTGGCAGACACATCTTGTCTTGCCCCTCCCTCTGCTGTGTCTGGCAGTAACACTGAGGTGAACACACATTACTTGGGTTTAGAATCTCCTATAGGTACCTGGTTTTTCATCCTTATAGGATGATCCAGGCAGAACTTTTTATCTTGGTAGATGTTGTCAGGCTCCAGTACATCTTCCCTGTCCTTCCCTTTCCCTTTCCTTTGGTTTGAGATTCAAATAAAAAACCAGACACTGAAGTGGCACAGACCCTGATAACCCAATTTTCACCCTTAATGCACCCTCCTTATTGCCTGGCCTTCCTCTCTGGAAACATCACATGGGAGAATCATGGTCATGGGGGAACTGCCTTGAGAGTCACACAGGCTTCTGGTAAAGTACCCACCCCTCTTCCCCGTGGTCAGGCTTGGCTACTCCTCTTTGCTATATTTTCACCAAAAAAAAAAAGGAAACCGTTAGGTCAGCAGCTCAAAAAATCAGGGAAGGAAAAGGCTCCTCAGCCAAGGCAGGGGCCTCCAGAGAAAGAAAAGGAGAAGGAAGAGCCACTGCACCCAGGCTGTGACTCGGTGACTGCTGCCACATGGGCATCTGGCTGTCCTGGCTGATGCTGCAGTACAGTGGGTGGGGAAGTTCAGGGTGAGGTGACTCCTGTTGTTTGTCCACACTCTGGTGTTGGTAAGGGTCTGTGAACAATTTTTTCCCCATGCTCACATCCGCTCCTTTGGGCACAGCACTGACTGCAGGACAGCCATGGCCTCCCTTCTTTCCTCCCTTCCCCTTTCGTTCATGCATCCAGCCAGTTGTTGTACCTCTGGAACACCAGTACAAGTCTCTCCCATTCTTCTCCCACTGCCTTATCTGAGACCCAACCCAAGACCTGTGTGGGCCACTTGCCAGCACATAATTCTGCTCTAACATGGGATGAAACTCTTGATACTGCCTTTTTAACTTGTTTTTCAGGTAGTTCCTACCCTTTGAACACTGTCATTTTTCAGACTGTCACTCACACAGTTCATCAGGTCTCAACCCCAGACCCTGAGCTGAACAAAATTTATGTGCCTCATTTTTGTGGGCTAGAGTAAAACAAAGCAGAAGTTTCCAAGGTGCCTAATGTATTCTGTCCTAATGAATTCCTCTAGGAACTCCTACACATGTACAAAATACTGCTTCCAAAGTTTGGAACTTTGTAACTTTGTTTGTTACTGTACAAAATACTGCTTCCAAAGTTTGGGCACAAACTTTGTTTGTTATACTTCCTCCACGAGTAGCTAATCTCAGATCTTCCAGTGCAAGAGCTCCATAAGTTCCAAGGCATGTTGGCATGGCTGCATGTCCTAAGGTGGTCAGGGCTAGCAGAGCTGCAAAGGATAGGAAACCTTACATTGCCCAATTAGAACCAACCTGTAGGAAGCTGGAAAAGTCCTTTCATGTGGCAGATCGTGTCTGCCTATGAGAGAATCATGTACAACACTCTGCTCTGTAATTAGCATGTGCCTTTCTGGAAGGGATGAAATGAAGCCTTACTGCTGCAAACTGCCAGGCTTGGCCTTGCCACGCTCCATCTTCAGCTCCTGCCCCAGAGGCTGCAGTGCTGTGCCACCGAGTGCCTGCTGGCTGCACTGCTGGAGCACAGCCCTGCAGGAGGTTCTGCTGCAGAACAGCACCAACTGTGCTGCTCCCAGACAGAGCAAGTGGTGGGGTGTGTTTGGTGCCTGCTTTGGGCAGCATGCACAGTGGAAGGGAAAGGAGGTCTCCCATCAGTTAGAACACAGAGCCTTTCAGTGAAGTAGAAAATTATCCCACAGAAATGTGCATGTATGTGGGAGCCTTCTGAACAACCAGCTAGAACAGAGCAGTGAAACCTGATCAAAGAGAACAAGCTCCATCATTTAAATTGGGTTTGTAATTGTAGTACTTTATCAACAGGCAGATACCTGCGGAAGGACTGGCTGACTGGGTTGCACAGATGTGTAACATCTGTGCACATTTGGCCTCTGGAAAGTGCTCTGGTGATGGTTCATTCCAAAAATTTTACTGGTTTTCTAGCTTTTCTCCTCACCAGATGAAGGAAGAATCCTTTTTCCAAAGTCATTTTTGGTGAAAGTGTTTTCTGGTTCAGAGCCAGTGGCCCAGGGGAGACAGACTGCAGGGCTGGATGTCACAAGAGCACAGGATCAGAATGAGAAGACAATAGCATTGGCCACATCCCATTCCAGATCAGATGTGCACACAGAGATAAGCACCAGACCTTGCAAAGTAGAGGGTGTGAAGGTGATGTGTCCCTACACTGTCCTGCTATTGAAGGGTGACTGTGTCCCACTAGGACAGGCTTTATGTTCAAGGAATTCCTCAGGTGTGCTCAGAGATGTGAAGCAACAGCAACAACATTAACTGGAACCTAACTCTCTCTCATTTTCCTCCTTTTTCTTTCGCTTTCATGTTCCATAGATAGGGACTTACTTGTCTGAACCAACCCCTTGCACTTGAGGCCTTCAGCAGCTGCTCTGGCCTGGTTGTTTCTTGTTGGCTTATTCACAGAGTGCTGATTTCTTGTAACTCATTTCCCCATGCTCTGGTTTGCACTCTGCAGGGCCCCCCAGGAGCACAGCACCCCCTGCCCAGCCCTGGCCCCCAGGGCAGAGCCTGCCCACAGCTCAGGGCTCTCTTTGGGCCTGGCAAGGTTCCAGTGGGGGAAGTCAGCAGATGACATGGATGGTCTCAGGCTGACCTTAGCTTTTGCCTTATTTATTTTGTTTGCTGATGGACAAGCACTTTGACCCCTCTGCAAAGTGACTACCTCAATATCCAGCCACTTGCCAGGGCCTGATTGCACCACATGTGCTGGAAACCACTGACACAAATATGCATTTTCAAAGAAAGGTTCAGGAGGTGATTTTGAGCATTTTTCCCCTGCAATTCCAGTCTGTGCTCGCAGGCACATGGTGTGAGTCTCAGGGCTGTCCTGTGCAGGGCCCAGAGTTGGACTTTGATGATCCTAGTGGTTCCCTTCCAGCTCAGGACATTCTCTGATTCTATGTAGGTAGCAGTGAATATGACTCCAGAGACATCCTGACTGGATCCTTATTTGCACTGTAGCTGCTCTGCATGGTGTTTTCAGATTCTTTTGTCACCACTACTACATTATAAAGCTTAAACACTAATGGCAATCAGAAAAGCACCATAAAATAGGATGAAAATTACATTGGCTTGGTCGGATTCATTTGTAGGTTTGGATATTTTGGGGTTTTTTTGACTCAAAATTATTATCTTTCAATATTCAGCATCTCCCTGCACAGCTGGTTTCCTGCCAAGGCCTCCTGCCACGGCAGGTGAGAGACCAGAGTTGGGTTTGCAGCCTGCTGTACTCCCTGGGAGGGTGTGCCCATTGCCCCCTCTGCCACTGGGACATTCATCTCTCTAGACACCAACATATGGCACAGATCATGTTCTACATGTCACATGAGATTCTGGGAATCCTCTCCCTGGTCCCAGAATCCTTTAGAACTGTTTATCTAAGCTCTGCAATGGTACGCCAAACCACCAGGTGTTCATGTGCCTGGGGCCCCACTTGTTCTGGAAGGCTTCCTTGGTTTTGTTTGTGCAGGGAGTTATCCTGCTCTGGAGAGTGGATTCAGCGTGCCTCTCCCAGTGCTCTGTGTGTGTTGCTTTCGATTGTGAGAATGTCTTCACGCTGTCCCACCATGGCCCACGTCAGGACTGTGGTGAGCACACCTCAGTGTCCACCCCCAGCCCCATGGGGGCAGTGGGACAGGACTGTGCAAAGGCTCTTTAAGCCATGTCTGCCTTGATCCTCTGAGATACCACCCGTGGGCATTTCTTGCTTCTCTACAGCCCATTCCTCCCCAGGCATGTGGAGAGGAGGCATTGGCTCTGCATTTCTAAACACCTTTCTCTTCACTGCTGTGCTACAGTCACCATGTTGTTGTCAAGGTGATCTTGTTGCAGTGAAAACTGGGTGAAATTCCATGGCCTTGTGTTATGCAGAAGGTCAAAGAAAATGTCCAACACATCCAGGAAAGCATAAATAGAAACCGTACAGAAATCAGCAGAGGTTGACTAGAGGAGAAGTGGTCACTGTAGCTGCCCAAATTTATGTGCCCAGTTTGGGAGCTAAAGGTTAGGCTCCCCATATGGAGAGAAATAAACTTTTTTTGAGTTGCTCTCTGGAAGATAATCCCTTGACTCGTTCCCTAAGTTCTTAAAGCCCACCCTAAAGTACACAACAGAAGGGTCAGCTCAGTCCACACATGAGCAAACCATCAGCACTCAAAGGAATCAGTCAACTCCTGGCACTGTCCTGCCCAGATGTCCTCGTTCCAAATTGTACCAGACAGAAACCAGCAGAACAGTGAGACCAGGAAGGACAAAGAACACCTCTTTGGGTACCATTGTCACCCTCATTTTTATCCTTTGGAAGAACATTAACTGCTTAACTGTTTTGTCCTCCCAGGTAACAGACACAGCCTGCTCTGTTTGGTGTGGCTGTGGGGACAGTGCTCTGCTCGCCTCTCTGTGTTTACACATATGACTAGCTTGTGCATTTGCAGAGATTACTCTCCCTTTCCAGGCAGAAAGCAGTGACTGGATCAAGCCCAAGCATTGTTTAAGAGTGGCCTGTGACTCTGTGGTTTGTTTTCTTGTTTTGTTTGTAAAGGTCAAAGACATAATGATTTTTTTTGGAGGTAAAAGTTAACTTGTACTTGGATCTTTCACTGGGCTGAGCTGGAGAGGAAGTGAAAAAGTAGGTCTTGGTCAGAACATAGTATTTCTGTGGTGCTTTTTCTCATCAGATACATGTGTGAAGTGGAAGCTGAGCATGGGAGGCCACATTACCTTCCACAGCCACACAATCTGCCTGTGTAACCCCTGCACTTGGGTTTAAATCTAAGCAAAATCTCTGGTTCTGACAGGATTTTTCAGGCGTGCCAAACTGCTGTAAACTTCAGGGAGGCATGTTTCCTAGTAAGCACTTTCCAGCACAAGCCCCCTGCCTTATCTGGGCTGTCAGTGGGCCAGGCAGGAGGGTTTGGCATGCAGGAGCCTGAGAGGTTACTCTGTGTTCCAGGCTGGATTCTGAACGGAGCAGCCTCTCCTAGGCACCTGGCAAAGTGACAGAAGAAAGAAACTACTCATGACTAACAAACTCTTCCCACTTCTCTGGGGCAAGAGAGACCTTCAGTGGATTATTCTTAATAGCCAGTGTGAAATCTTTAGTAAGGGATTGCTGGTTAGAGGCAAGTGAGTCTAAGGGCCAGTGGTGTTTTCTGCAGGCTCTGATACCTCTGTGAGGTCTGGGATTTCAGGGTTGTTTGCTGGGAAATATCATGGACATTGTACACAAACATTGGTACAAACAGGCTTAAGAACCAACCCTCCAGTTTTTACAACTTTCTGCATGCTCAGTAATAGCTAAATGATGCCGAGAGACATTTAAAATAAGAGTACAATTGTTCTCAGGCAGGGCATCTTATCCCTCTGAGGATGTCAGGTGTTTGAAATGGAAGCATTCAGAGGGGCAGAATTGCTGTCTGTGAATGTTTGGTATTGAAAACGATAACTAAGACATGATTTTGAAAGAAAATTCTTAATTGACTCATCCCAATTTTTTTAACCCTCAGTTTTCGTTTTGTGAAATCATAAATTTCAAAGGAGGTACCGGGGATGTTTTTGAAACCTCAAAAATACTTACAGGAATAGGAAAGCATTTCCTGTTGATCTCAACTTGGATGCTTGGGGGAGTATGACATTTTCTGCAAAATTGACAGAAACCAGGTAGGATTTTCACTGCCTGCCAGGCAGGTTTGAGAACCTGCTTGATTTCCACCCAGCTCACCCGCCCAGCTGCCAGGGAGCAGGAGGACAGAGACTTGTCTCTGCAGCTCTTCAGGGCTCTGGGCTGTCACCTGTCCTCTCTGCAGGTCTGATGGGGCAGCTGCTCTGGCTGTCTGCAGCCCCTCCCTGGGCTCTTCTGAGCTGTGTCTTCCGGACAACTGGGTCTCCCAGACCCTGCTGTGCTCCCCAGGTCCCAGATGACTGGGTCTCCCAGACCCTGCTGTGCTCCCCAGTTCCCTGGCTCGTGGGCAGCCTGCCAGGCTGGGGCTCTCCTCAGACCCCAGCACTGACTCTTCAGCCCCCAGTCAGGCTTCTGGGCCCAGTGCTGCCCAGGGGCTCCCAGCACTGGGTCCCACCTGTTGTCTCCTCCAAGGGTCACAGCCATTTCCCCTGCAGGGCAGGTATGCAGACTCTCCAGCTGCCCCATGTCATCTTCAGCTGAAATTGAAACTATCATTTTTTCTCAGGAATGTGAATTTGGGCACTAATTCACAGCAATTTCACTGAAGTAACTTTTGAAATTGAAATTAAGCCAGTTGAGGAATATTCCTTAGTGTGTGACTAGGAGTGTTTGTGAGAAATATTAATCCTTTGGAAGCTATAGATGAATTGAATCCTGAATCACTCTGGGAACTGATCCTTCCCATCTTTGAACACCTTCTGCCCTAAGCAACAGTGTTGAGTCAAAGCTGATGTGGGTCAGACTCACAATACACATGTCACATTTACTGGTTTGTGTGGAATACATCACCATCAGTAAAAAATGTGAGGATAAAGAAACCTGGTCCTAGGGCAGTGTAAATCCTTGATTTCAGACATACAGAAGTTCACATCTGAGGATTACCTGACGAAGGGCCTGGGAGGGCAGGGCTGTTCTGTCTGTGTTACACCTGTCTTGGCCAACAGAATTGCCATGAAGCTCCTCAGCTTTCAGCCAGCTGAACATACCTTCTTGGGTGTCAGGAGAAGGTGTTGTGGTTCAGCCCACACAGCTGCTCACTCCCTTGGCAGGACAGAGGAGACAATCAGAAGGGTAAAAGTGAGAAAACATGTGGGTTGAGATAAAGATAAGTGAAGCAAAACCTGTGTGTGAGGGCAAAGCAAAACAGGGAGCTCATGCCCACGTCCCATGGGCTGGCAGTGCTCAGCCATCCCCAGGGCAGCAGGGCTCCAACACACCAAACTTGGGGAGGCAAACACCATCACTCTGAATGTCACCTCCCTTCCTCCTTCTTCCCCAGCTCTGTATGCTGAGCACAATGCCATAAGGGCTGGAATATCCCCAGGGCCAGCTGTCCCCGCTGTCCCCCCCAGACTCCTTGTGCACCCCCAGCCCCTCTCTGGGGTGGTGAGTGAGGAGCAAAGAAGGCCCTGGGGCTGTGCAAGTGCTGCTCAGCAGTGAGGAAAACATCCCTGTGTTATCAGCACTGTTTCCAGCACAAACCCAAAACACAGCCCTGTGCCAGCTGCTGGGAAGAAAATGAAGTCCAGCCCAGGCCAGGCCAGCACAGAGGGCAGCCCATGATATCTGTGCTGAGTATGTGAGCCCTGGCAGAGGCTGTGCCACACGCTCGGTGGTGCCTGCGACCAGGAGAGCTCGTTCTGTCCTGGCAGTTTCATCAGCCACTGCAATGAGCTGCAGCGAAGGCTGAAGCCAAGAGATAAATTTCCATAGAGCTCTAGCAGTGAATCATGAGGACCCTGTGGAATATGGCTTGTGTTCAAAAGGTTGACAACATTTAACCTCACAGAGGTCTCAGGCACTGGGACCTGAGTGCTTTAGCCTTTACTAAGCAAATACTTTTAATGATTTGAGCCTTAACAGGAAAGTCCAGTGGGGGCTGTTGAACTCTGGAATTCGCTGCAGGGGGGCATAGGAGAGATTAGAGGCCATGGCTAATCAAAGAAAATCTGCTTTACATTGTGCTGCTGCTTGCACAGCTCCCAGTTCATATCTGCGACTCCCTTTTGCCTTGGAGGGAGCTGCATGTGCAGACTGACCCTTTCTCTGCTGAGCTCTCCTATCAGGGTCTCCCAGCACAGCCTCTGTTTCTCATGTCAGCCTTCTCAGTGACCACTTCTCTCCCTGCAGCCTGTTGTCCCAGTTTTTGCCCTGCTCCTGTTTTGGACCAGCACACCTTTTTCCATGGTTCTGGGGTAAACTGAACTGTCAGCTGAAAGGAATTTTTCAGCTGTTCTGGTCGAGTGCACAGCTGCACAGCCAGCTGTGCCAGCAGCACGGTGAGTGTGGGAGGTGGGGCCTGCCCCAGCACTGGGCATAAACCACAGCCTCCATCGTTACAACTGACAAAGCTGTGATGCCAGCAAACCACCAACGGCCTAGGCACTGGCAGCTTTCAGTCTTCTGCCAGGTAGTGGCAGATAAAGATGGACCTTCAGATTCTGTAGAGTCAGTGGCTCTTCGGCCCAGTAGGTGCAGACACGTAAAATGAGAAGCCTTCAAAGTGAAGTCTGGGGGTCAGTTGGTCTGTTCTGAGGTTTGTTCCAGCCCAGCTGTCACTGGGGTCTCATGTTAGCACCGTGGGCCTTGGGGGCCTTGGATCTGTGCACGATCACAGCAGATCAAACTGTGGAAATGTGAAACCTCACTGCCCACAAGCTGTTTGTTCCCACATCGCTGCCAAAGTTCGTGCATCTGGCACTCAGCTGGCAGGACTTTGTGGCATTGCTGCACATCAGCTCCGGGCAAAGCCTTAGCTTAAGTTGTTTGTGATGGTTGCAGGCGACGTGGATGACTTTGTACCGAAGCAGATGAAACAAATGCACACTGTTCTGCTAACTCATCTCCTCTTCTAGCACTGTGGAGCAATAACTTTCAGAAACACGGTGGTAAGATGTAGCCAGAGTGAAGTAATATCTCAAACAGCTTCCTCTGTTGCTGCAGTGCTTCTCTAACCATGTTCGTAAACAGGTTTGCCAACACTGAACCCTGAGCAGTGCCCCCACACTTGATCCCCTCAAGCCCTCCTGGCTCCTGGGTAATAGCCAGATTGATGGGCCTGAGCACCCCAACACAGCCACACACACCGAACTGCCTTTGGCAGCATCTGCATCCCAGTTGGAACACGTCTTGGAAAAGACCACTTTCTGCAGTTTCATACTTCAACTACCAACTAAACTCCTTATCAGTGTGATTCTATCAACAGGAAACTGGTAAGAAAGAAAGAAGTACCCAACCCATAGACCACGATGTTATCTAATCTCTGTCCAATCTGCTTTCTGCTTGGGGACACATGCAACAGGCTGCCAGGAGGTCAGAGAATACAGGCAGGGGACAGCAGTGCAAATAACCACTTGGGACTCAAAGAATCCAAAGCTGAAGCAGATTTTTTAAAGCTGCTTAGTAATCAAAACATCTCACTGTGCAAATCAGCCTTTTTCTTGTGGTCACAGCTCCTCTGTTTTGTGCTTGCTGGAGTATTTGTCACTGTGTCACTGATGTGACAACAGTCTTAGGAGCACAGAAGATGGGCCATGGGTCAGTGATGGGCTTGGCAGTGCAGGGCTAACAGTTGGACTTGGTGATCTGAAAGGTCTTTTCCAACCTAAACAAGTCTATGATTCGATGCTTCTATAGGAATAGGGTTTGGTCTTAAACCTGTACCTGTACTTTGCAGATGTGGAAGAACATGGTTTCACTTGCTTTCTGGAGTGCCAAAGTCAGTTCCTGGAGTGTTCAGCTATTGCAGTTGTGTGGGGATATCAGACTTAGCTAAATGCTTTTATTAAAAAAAAAGATACAAAATTCTGTATAGGTTTGCAGTTGCTACAAATGGACAAGTGTTACTGTCTGTGGTTACAGTAGTTTGCTCTCAGCACCTGACACAAGCTAAACAAGCACTTCACTATATTATTTCGTACAGTAGAAGATATCCAGACTCCCTCTGGTGCTTCTTGTCAGTCGAGGTTGTGCACAGAGACTGAGTGGCAGCTGCAGGGGCTGAACCAAGGCCCTTAGAGCAGCTGCAGCCCTGGCCAAAGGCAAACCTCGGACAGCAGGTCATGTCCCTGTCCTGCCCCCAGGACAGCACAGCTCATGCCAAGGCACCTTTGACCAGCTGGCCCAGGTGACACAGCAATCTTGTCATCCCTTCCCACTGACCCAAGGTTGCCTAAAACCCCTGCAATCCAATTACTGGTTTAAATCTGTTGGTGTTATTGCACTAAGCACATTATTGAGGGACTACACAGGTATGGTGAGCTGGAATTTGTGGGAGGCTTGTGAGTTAAACGGATTAAGGGAAGTGGACATGGGGACACGTCAACAATCCACTTACGAGGAGAATGAGGAACAGTCAAAGTGGGAAGATTGAGAGTTTAGAGTCAAACAGTTTCTAGCACTCTCATAGATCACGGGATTAACTAATTTCTGGTTCTGGGACCCTTTTCTTGGAACTGGTAGGGGAACAGAAGAGGCTGAGGGCAAATGTACACAATCTATTGCACTGAAGGGGTGAAGAAAGGAAGTGACAATAGATCTTTAGAGTGTAAAGACCTGGAAAGTTTTTATTCAGAAAAAGTAATAACTGGAAAAATTTCCTTAATTGGTCCAGGAGTTTAGCAGAGTTCACTAGGAAAACCTGGGATTGCCCAAGCCGCAATCACACACTCAGGAGGACTTTAACCCACCTGCTCTCCTCTCCCTGGAAATACTGACTATCGGGGGTTTTCTGGCTAAGGCACTTCCCAGTATTCTCTTTCTAAGCAATTAGCTATTTCAGTAGCATATGCCTCTGATATCTGTTTTAGAAGGTTGGATCCTAACCATTACAGATGGGTCTGGTGCAGGGATTAGCAGATGTGCACTCCACATCCCTGAGGTGCTGCTGCTTTCCTCTGCCAGCGCCACAGTCACAGCATGAAACGCGGTGGAAATCACTTCTCACCAAGTCTGTCAGCTCTTCCTCAGTGGAGAATTGTGTTCACAGGGAATTGGTGCCTTTTAGGTTTAGATGGAGTGCAGAAGCTGCACTGCCAATGGACTTCTGGCAGTCCTCATATTACTGGGATAGCAGACCACTCGCAGGAGGCAGAGGATAGGTGTCCTAGGGGGAGTGATGTATGGACTCCCAGAGTGGAGTTACAGCAATATTTATTGCCTAAAAGCCTAACTTTTAGCTGTAAGTGCATGTGTCTTTCTAGAATTTTGGCCTTTTCTTTTGTCTTACTCTTTCTTTAATTGCATAATTATTTCCCTGTTTATCTCTCTTGTTTTTATAAATCAAAACCTCCACGTGCTGTGTGCAGAAATGCCTTAAGTCTGTGCTGCACAGACTTAGGTTTTGCAGTCACTGAAACCTACAAAAATTGTCTAGTTGTCTATTGCTGTGTGTGACAGACAACGTTCAACCTGTGCTACTGGTGACATCTCCTCGGCCCAGCTGGCCTTGTACTCACTTCCCTTCAAGTGGTTAACTTAGTGGTTGGTTTGTGTCTCTAATTTAGCCATGGGAAACAGATCTTCCTAGCAATGTGGTACTAGAAAAATCCCTAGAACCATTTCATGTTTTTTGCTTCCCACTCAGTATTAGGAGACACGACGAATGACTGAACAGCAGCAAATGCTGTGCTGTGATCCTGTGTGCAACAAGGCTGATGATGTGCTTTGTATGGCACACACAGGTCTACGGCAAGAGCCTCTGGGACACTCTGACACAGCACGGTGCCACCTCACTCTGTGCCTTCTGCTCCTTCAGCCCGTGGCTTTAGCTGAAGAGACACCTACAAGACATGAAAAGGGAAATGGATTTTAAAAGGGATTGTTTGCATCACTGTACAGCTGAAGTAAGGATAACTCTCACTACACTCATGTGAAGATGCTTTTATGAATGTAACTGACCATGGCAGGTTAATTTAGGCCTGGCCACAGCAAAGCACCTGCTCTAAATCAGTGGTGTTTATGAGTTTGGATAGGAGTCTTTATGTAGAGATAACTGTGTAGGTGTGAAAATACGAAGTGAAATGGCTGTATTAGAATAACTCAGATCCTTCCTTATTCTTGCTTCTTGCTCCTTATGCCTTGGATGTGCTCCCAGCAGTCAGAGCAGTGAGCAACTGCTGTCCTGAGAACCAGCAGAGTCCACGCTGGCCTTGGGAAGCTTCCATTTCCCAAAGCATCCAGCGAGACTCGGGGGCAGCTGAGGGAGGAGAAAGTGGTGCTAAACTGTCCCATTCCAGTCTGAAATAGTTCTTTCCGAAGTTAGCTCTGACTGAGGAGGGATCCTTCTCCAGGAACACTGAACTGTGCTTTACTCAGAGTCCCTGTCACAGGTAACCTAGACACATGGACCTCCTCCTCCGAGCCTCCTGGGCAGAGATGTGCTGGGTGGGATGAGCCTCAGCAAAGGGGTTCTATAAACAAAGCATCCTGTCCCCTGCATTTGGGAGAGAGTATTTGTGAAAGGAATGTGGCAGAACCCACAAGAGGTGAAGGGACACGCAGAGCCGCCCACACCCGCCGCGCTGCTCACAGTCACTGCAAAAACAAACAAACAGGACAGGACTGGCTGGGCCAAGTGGTTTGAGAGACTGACTCAGGCCCAGTGTCCTGGCTGTAAACAAAAGGGAATCTGCATCATTTGGGAAATGAAACGGATTGATACTGAGGAACTGTGTGCAAACAAAGGCTGAGGAGGAGGGAGGAGCGTGGCAGGGCAGGTCCATGTTGCCACTGAGCAGTGCCCAATGGGGCAGTGACTCTGTGCCAGGCTGGGCTGGAGCCCGTGTTTGTGTGTGTGCCTAGGCGAGCGTGGCTGCCCACACACAGGTATCCACCCTCTCTGCAGGCAGAGCACAGGCACTGCCACCCCAGCCAGGGACACCTCCCCGTGCCATCTCTCCTTTCTGGCTCTGCCCGGGGCTGGTGCTGCAGCCTTGAGCAAGCCCTGGGTGTGTGCAGGTGTCCGTGTGAGCACATACGTGTGAGAGCCGTGTGCTGCATGGCTGAGCCTGTGTTTGTACAGGTGTGTGCACAGACACGTGTGGGGCATGTGCACAGCTCTGGACAGAGGGCTCTGTCCGTGCCTGGGGTGTGACCTTGTGCTGTGTGCTCCGTGTGGGTGTGCAGGGAGCAGGGGCTGCGTGTGTGCTGCCTGCCTGGATCCAGCTGCTTGCCCACCTGTGGATGGAGTTCTTCCATAGCAGGGAATGCTCTTTCATGTTCTATAGACCCTTGGCAAAGTGAAATGCCAAGGGTCTATAGAAATGCCAAGTGAAAAGTTTATGGAAATCTGAGCTACTGACTGGAGCAGGGTAACCACAGTTCCCTAATGCAGAAGTGAGATTTGCCTGACTTGCTTTGTTGAAACCTTACCTGCATTGACATCGAGCTTCAGAAGTGGAAGGTGTCAGTTTTGGTTCCACTCACACAGATTTGTTAATCTGCTCTCATGTCCTTTGGATACAGTTACATCACAGATGTTAAGATAAGGCTGAATCTTTTCTGCACCACTTGTGATCAGTTCATCAAATTATATTGGCTTAAGCAGAGAGGTGCATGAAGCAGCCCAAAGCTAAAAGCAGCTGGGAGGTGCCCAGCGTTGGGCAAGCAGACAGTTGGCCACAGTGCCTCTTCACCTCCTCCAGGACAAATAGGACACGTGTATGGAAAGGTCTCAGGGTGCCTGGGCATGGCAGTTACAGGGACTGAGCTCTGGAGGGGCTCAGAGGGATATTTGAAGTTCTGATTTTAAACCAGCCTGTAATTCACCTGGCCCTGTTAGTGACAGGACTGATTGCCTAACTGGGATGCTGACATTTATTTCCCCCTCTTCTTGTGGTTGACATTTCCCCTTTTAAGTATCTGCTTGTTATATTGTCTCTAAGAATCTTATGTTACAACATTTAGTTTTCAAAGAAAAACCCTTCTCTGAGCCTAGCCAAACTGCCCTTCCCTTCAGACAACAGTGTGTTTAGCTGTCTGTGCACCCTGGTACTGCCTGCACTGTGCTGGGTGCTGCAGGGCCCAGGGGCTCTGTCCTGGCCACGGGAGCAGGTGCTGAGCTCAGCAGTGCCACAGCTCTGGGCACAGGTAGCTCCTGCATGGTGGCACTGCCTTGCTGTGTTCTCAGTGGTCTCTCCTGCTCACAGACAGTGCTGTGGTGCTTTGTGTCCTGATGGTGTTTGTTTCAGCAGTGGTATCGTCTAGGGCTGGGGCAGCTCTGGCAATTTCTGACTGGAGCTGGGAACTCTTCTGTTTGAGAATGTGTCACTGAGCTTTGTTTGATCTGCTGAATCTGTCTGCACTGAGCTTTATTTTCTGTAGGTGTACAGAGCCACTTCATATCCCAGGGGAGATCTGAGTGGCTGCTGTGATCTCTCTGGCAGGAGGGTTTCTTCCTTGGTTTCCCCAACTATAAAATCAAACAAATCCTCAGAAACAGGTTAATTGCCAAGGACTGCGTAGTGACTCTGATCAGTTTAACTGGCTTTAGATTCCAGACAATGTGTAACAAATTAGCTCCAGTCGAAGGAATTCATCTTTCTGCAGGCGAATTCAGGAACTGTGCAAACAGACCCTAATGACCCAGCAGTGAAGTGCTATGTCTCCTGTGTTGTGCAAGTGCACAAGTATTGTGGTTCCCTTGTAACTTTATAATTAAAGCAAATCGAATAATGCTTAGAAATTTCAGCTATTTTACTTGGTTGTTTGGTCAAACAGTGCCTGATTCTTGAAAAAAAATAGAAAGTTAAACGCCTGAGCATGTGTACAAAACACTTATTGCACAATTTTACATGCACAATTACCCTGATGGCAAATGCAATTACACACTGTGTGTCTCCAGCTGCATGCACACGTTGTCCAGAGCTCAGCTTGGGGTTTTTACAGAGGCTGGTGAATGTATGTGGTGTGAGGAGGCTGCAGGAATCAAGTCTCAATCTGTGGGCACAAGCAGCTAAGCTCTGCAGGATATGTCTCTGTGCTAACTGAATTCTGTCCACACTAACCTTTTCCCTGGAAAGCAGTGGTGAGGTTTGAGCTGTGTGGTGTGCTCCTCTGTCCCTGCAGAGCACACAGCATCACTCTCTGAGTGCCTCGATTGCCTCTGATACGAGTTCTGCTGAAACTCTGTCCTCACGAGCAGAAGTGCCCTGGATCTGTCTGGGCTAAATGCACTGGCAGTGCTACTGAAGCTGCTTGCATGGATTCTGCATTTTTCAGGGTCCTCGTGTTCTTTGTTGGATATTGTTTTACTTTGACCAGAAGAGCCTCGTTGTGGCTTCTGGGAAAATTCAAAATACTTGGATTCATGCTACTTTTGTTCCAGAAGATAAAATATACTGTGTGACAGCATGAGAGCCCACAAAGCTGTTTGTTAGCCTGTCTGGCACAAACTGGCATGAAGCAGGTTATGGATGAGGCTGATGCTTTTCTTCATCCCACAGGTCAAACTGAAAATTTGTAGCAAATCTGTAACCTGGGGGGGAATTCCTGTAGAAATTGCTTCTATCCCTTCAGCATATTGAAAGCAGGGGCAGCATCATTAATTCCTCCCCTGTTGCCACAGTAAAACTCGCTGATTTTGGGTGGCTGATTTCAAAGCGAATCCTGTGTAAGTAACAAGAACTTAGGAGGCTTTTGGAGAGCTGAAAGCTCACTCTGGGTCACGCTGTGAGTGTTGTTTTCTGCTTGGGGCTCGAAGGACTTAGGCAGGAGCCACAAAGTCATTTTGCCCCATGTGAGAGCACTAAAATTATTTGCAGTGTTACACAATGGACGTGATTCTCCTGTCACTTATGAAAGCTTCGTAATCTGCTCAGAGCTGCTTAATTTACTTCAATGCAAGTGAAGAGAGAATTCAGCCTGTTGCTGCTGTGAGCAGTGAGCAAGCAGGGCCCACACGTTTGTCTCCATCTTAGCCTTGCTTCTTTTACTCAGCACTGCTCTTAAGCTTCTGCTTCTTGAATGTCTTCTGTCAGTTAAGAATTGTTTTCAGTATGTGAACAGAAAGTAACTGGGAGGATTCTTTGCACACAGATACGGTGGAAAGAAAGTCCTCCCATTTGTGAGAGCA
>NW_008677648.1:0-33182 GCF_000695815.1 Acanthisitta chloris | reverse complement strand
AAGAGGAAGGAAGTTGCAGGGCTGTAGCCCCCTCCCATGTTAGACTAGTGAGTGCCCATGTGATGGAAGAGCATCTGGCTGATTACACAACCTTCCCCACCAAAGCCCAATTCCATGTGCCCTGCTGAGCCCTTTGCTGCAGGATTATTGCTGCAGGGTCACTGTGTGGGCCTGACTTGGCCATTCTTCCCCACCTGTCACTCACTTCTGTGCATCACATTAACACCTTGCACGGAGCCCCCGTGGGGAGACAGTGTGAGCACATCCAGCAGACACAGGTGTGTGGTGGAGGTGACACTGCCTCTGTCCTAAGGGAAAGGTTTGTCTTTCTGCACCATGAGTCACTCCAGCTGACAGCAGCAAACGAAGCCAACAGGGTGAGAACATGTGAAAACATAAGAAGTTGTTTAAAAGAGGCCAACAGTAGACAATCCCTAATTTAGCTGCAATTCCCTCTAGCTGGCAATATGGAGGGGGAAAAAGACTATTTTTAATGGTCTCCCAGCTCAGCATTATAAATCAGCAACTGCTCTGATTTAGCTAGAGCACAAGTAGAAAGATGTTTTTCTCTTGTTGCTGTCACAAGGAATTCACTCTGAGATCTAAATGTCAGCGTCTGTCTTTTGTTTCTTGCTTGAAATGTGCCCTTATCTCCAGATCTGAATGGGAAGTGTTTTGCCATCCTGACAAGCTTCTCAGAAATTAGAGAATGTTCCTACATTCACACTGAGTTGGAACTCATCTTTTCCTGCCGTTGCACAGAACCCGAGGCAGATCCCTGTGCCAGTGTAGGTAACAGCCTGGTGGTTCTGGCAGCCCTGTGGGATAGGGACACGCTAGGTGCTGATCTTGGCTCTCCCCTACCCCTAGCAGTGCCTGGCTATTCAGGGGCTGCTCTCCTCATCCAGCTGGGAGCTGAGAAGCCTTTCTTCACAAACACCTCCTTAAAAACACACACAAAACCATAGCTTGATAGAGATCTCTTTCCTCTGTTCCAAACTCCTTTCCATCGGAGATTCCCAAGCAGCCACAGCTACAAAAGGCTGCAGGCAGTCCTTGCACCAGGGAAAGCTTTCCTGGCCCCTTCACAGCTGGGTTTGGCTTTGCAAGGAGAGCGACAGCGCAGGGAGCTCAGCAGCACAGCTCACTGCCAGGTGCAAGGGTCCATTTTTCTCATCTGCTGCCTTTCCTCTGTGATCCCACTGCTGCAGCTCCTCTGGGCAGGAGTGTGGTGAGCTGTAGCCCTGACCAAGACAGCCAGGCTGGAAGAGTCCCCCGTGTGGATACAGTCCAGCTGGGCCAGAGCTCCCAGTTCATGCTGGGCATGTGTTACTGGCATGTAATGGCTTAGCTGTGTCAGTGAGGTAACAGACCCAGTTACTTAGTGCCTGAATCACACACTGGATTTGTTTACAATATGAGCAACAAAGTCTTTGCTTGTGCTTTTAGTCAAAGAAGAGGCACTATGTAAATTGGATAATTTCCCACTAGTTAACTATATATCAGTTTTCACCTTCAAAGGCTGTCCAGGTGGTTTATTTACCATAAATTTAACCTTGGATCAGTTTTCACCTTCAAAGGCTGTCCAAGTGGTTTATTTACCATCAATTTAACCTTGAACTAAAGCTGAGATGCTTAGATACCCAAGTGATAGGTACCTGAGAAATGCTAAGGCAGAGATAAAGAGAGCACCATCAGACTGAGGGAAATGAGAAGAACTGTCTGGCCCCTTCACTAATACTGAGGATAAACAATAGGGATCTTTGTGCCTGGGCTGTAGGCGTGTTGTCAAGGTAAATGAGACCTGGCTCAGGGCCCTATTGTCTCCTTTCCCACAGCTCATTAAGATTTACTTGTTTTATCATCAATGAGTATAATAACCAGAGCTCTGATTATGCCACAGAGACATCCCAATGCCAGTGATTCATGAGACAGAGATTGCGTTAGTCATCAGAAGGGTCTTCTCAAACGTGTCCTCCTTGTCTGGGAGAAGACAGGAGCAACACTTTGGAGTGGGCTGCTCAACAGGGAGCACTGGGCCGATATGGCACACTTGTGTGAAGTCCTCCCTGTTCCCTTACAGCCCTCATCCCCTGGAGTTTATCCACCAGTGTCACCCTCCCCTCCTGTGCAGCATCAACACCCCCACACAGCGGTGAGCTGCAATAGGGCTGGAGGCTACTTACCTCAGAGGCTTTGCCAGAGAGGATTGCAGCACATAATGAATCAGCTGGATTATGCTTACCTTGAACAGGTCTGCCAAAAACTCTGACCTGATTTCCTCTCCCCCCACTCTCATTTCATTGTGAAGAGCCAAATGGGCTCTGGGCTCTGGATGCAATACAGTGCCACTAGCTAAGCTGCCAACCCACAAAATTTTGCAATAATACACCTTTGTCTTTCGGTAGCATCTCTTATCATCCACTTCAGGGTTATTGTTACAGACCTCAGTGCCTCAGTGCAGCAGATAAGTGTTGTTCCCCAAGCTACAGAAGGACCAAATGAGATACTGAAAGATGAACAAGATCTCAGAGTAACTCAGTAGTAAAGGTGAGACCATGTTGGGCTGCTCTGCCTCATGAGCTATTTATGGATGTATGCCCAGTAATTCCCAGGTGCAAATACAGTACATGGGATCTCAACACTCCAGTTCCTTGTGCTGCTCCACGATTCACTTCTTAAGGAGGCAGTGAAAGATCTGTGATAGTTAATGCAGTGAGGCTTGTTCCTCACCAGATGCAAGTTCAAGTGCAGTTGTCCCAGCACTTCCCTGTTGAGCTCAGTTCAGGGGAACAGTTACCACTGGCCACGTCAAAGCTCGACAGAACCCATTAGAGATGCTAATTGGGAATACATGCTTGGACCCAGAACCTGCAGTGTTGGGATCCTGCGTTGCCCTGTCCGTGCAGGGGGAGTAGACCTGTGAGGCCTTTAGTCTGTTAGACTGTGTTTGTGTCCCTGGTGGTTATTCTGCTAGAGATCATGCTCTCAAAACAGAAAATGCACACTGCTTATCTCTCCTAGTTTCTGGTACATACTAATGGATGTACCCCAATTACTGGAGACTTGATTGCCTAAGTAGTGTGTTGTAGGGGTTTGTCCTCATTCCTTTCTAACACACAAGCTGTGTGCAGCAGTGTTCTGTTTCATGTTTGTTTGGTTTTAATATACATAAGGACATTCATGTCAGAGTCAGCAACATCAAAGGGGAGAGACTGGGACACAGTGAGAAATATGAGGATTCTTAGTTCCCGGGGAGGTTTTTCCACTCTCTTGGACTCGGCCACAAACCTCAGCACTTCAGGGTCTCTGCAGCTCTGTGGCCACAACACCAGCCAGGGGAGCTGGGGAGAGCCTGCAGCACTGCACAGGGCCAGGAGCCTGAGACTGCCTGTGTGCAGCCCCTGCCTGGGGCCCTGCTGTCACACAGCAGTGTCACTTGTGGGGAGGGACAGGGACAGCCCAGCTCATGAGACCTGGGCTGAGCTCCTCAACTCTGCACAGTCCTTAGCATGCCTGGCCTGGGTCACGGGCTCACCCAGAGCTGGGAACAGAGTGAGGAGTAGAGAGGGGAGCAGAGCTGGGAGCAGACTGGGGAGCAGAGCTGGGAGCAGAGAGGGGAGCAGAGCTGGAAGCAGAGCTGGGAGCAGAGTGGGGAGCAGAGCTGGGAGCAGAGTGGGGAGCAGAGCTGGGAGCAGAGCTGGGAGCAGAAGGGGGAGCAGAGCTGGGAGCCCCCTGGGCAGCACTGCACACAGAGGGACAGGTTCAGCCTGTGCAATCAAGTGTTCACCCCTGCTGGGGTACAGAAGGGTATTTTGTGATACCACTTCAGCAGGGAGGAACTGTGGAAGTAACTCCTACAGACAGATTTTTATGAGATGTGGAAGGTTTTTTGGATGAAATGGGTATAGGATTTCCTTTGGCTACTCTTTATTTAGAGGAGATATTCAGAGGAGATATCTGATATGATGTATGTGTGCATCTAACTCATACATTGAAACAATATATGGTGTGTTAGATACAAAGACTATTTAGGAGGATTAACAGTCTCCCAAACATCTTTAAAATCATGCAATGTTCATAACTGAATTCTTTTCTTGAAGAAGATAAATTGTTTATTTGCGTGTGTTTGGAGTTTTACAAACAAGTCAGTTTTTGAGGCCAGTGCCTCATAACTTTGCCAGAGAAAAGACTGATGAAGAGCTTTTTCATCAGTGATTTTTACTTTGTTTCAGCAGAAGTGAACTCTGAAGCAGCTGTACTGCCACTTGCAGAACGTTACCTCCTGGCAGCCAAGCACTGAGCAGCCTCAGTGCAAGCACGTGCTGAGCTTGGCCTTGTCAAAATGAGTTCAGAAAGGGAGTGTGTGTTTCTGTCCACACCAATCTTAGCAAGGCAGTGCCTTGTGGAGCAAATGGCATCAGGACTATTTGCAGTAAAATCATGACATGACATTTTTCTCTAGAAACACACTGAAGCTTTCTTATCAATAAGACTCTATCAAAGGTTTTTTCAGTCAGTTGAAAAACATATTTGTAATCATATGCAAACTGTAAGTAGGCAACACCTACACAAAGCACCGACCACCTCAGCTCCTGGGATACTCACACAGGCTCTGTGAAACTGCTGACTTGGGGGAAGTTTGCAGGACAAATCAAATCAAACCAGGCAACGATTCTGCTTGGCATAGGGCAGAGAAAAACTCCTGGATTTCTGTGGGAAGAGATGGCCTTTTGGCCAAGCATTCTGCCAGAAGGTTTCATTCTGGTGAAATAGAACAATTGATCCTTAATATCAGTTTTAGCACCTGGATGGGTCAGATGATGGGAATGTGTTTCTGCCTATGGATCACTTGCAAAGTCTTTGCCCCACTTAATGAGTGGTGTGACTGAGAGTGGCTGGGGCTGGGTGGCCCCTGCAGCCCCTGGGGTGGCTGCCAGTGCTGCTGATGGGAAACACCTCTCCTGGAGCTCCACAGGAACTCCAGCGTGGCCCCTCACGAGCCTCAGAAGCTTTGCAAACCTCACACTGTTCAAATCCAAGAAAGGACAGGGCATTTTGGTGGGGAATGGGACCTGTTTGGCAAGGGACCTTCCGATCTGTTGACTCCTCAGGGTTTTGCAATCCCGTGATGCACCACATGCTCTTTTCACTGTCTCCTTCCCCACCGACATCGCAAGGGTTCTGGCCTGAGTCACACTGCAATCTGCTAGGTCCATCAGGCTGGTAGGCCAGGTTGGTCAGGTTCTGCTCTCGAAAGGGTAGAGCAGAAGAACAGATAGCCAGAGAAACGAGGACCAGGGAGTGTGACAGCAAGTGTTGGGCTGGCAAGTGCTGCAGATGGCCCAGCTGGGCCCTCAGCCTCGGGGGACAGACAGTCTGTCCCAGGCCATCTCATCTCACCCGGAGTCGCTGTGAAACCCAGCAAAGGTCACAGGGTTTGGTTTGAGCCACACAAGTCAGAGCCATAAGTGGAATGAGATGAAACACGCGGAAGGGGCCGTGAGGCAGCCAAGCAGGGCAGAGGAAGGAGGGCTGCAACGACGCTGACCCAGACGGCAGCACAGCACATCTGTGGCCTGGTGTGTGTTAGCACTGCAGCCTGGCAAACACTGTCTCTTGGGGGGCATGCACCTCGGATCTCACCCAGCTGTAGCTTGAATTGCTGTCCTGAAAACTGCTGGGAAAATCCCAGGCACCTCTGTGACTTCAGGAAGGTCCTGGTTGGCATAAGTGAGGCAGAAATCAATTGACTCTTTTAGAGTTGCACTTGCTAATGCCAACAATGTAATTTGTTTTATTATTTCTGTATGGGCTTGATCTAACTCTTGCTAAAGTCGAGGAGTGAATGCAGAGCCTGTCCTGACAGCCTGCCTTATCACCATCAGGAGAGATGGGGCTCAGTGCATTTCTGTCTGCTGCCAAGAATTAATTGTGTTCAAGTTAATGCCTGAATTAAGATTAAGCTTTGCCTGATTGACAACTCTTGCTGTGGCAGGAAGCATAAACCGTGAGGAACTAGCTTAGAAACAAGATTAAGCTTTGCCTGATTGACAACTCTTGCTGTGGCAGGAAACATACACCGTGAGGAACTAGCTTAGAAATTGGCCATTTTGTCTGGATCACCTTCTGCAGACAGGAAAAAAGAAACCCTGCTCGGCTGTTGTGTGGAAATGCTGCACAGCATGTGGGGTCCCCTGCACAGAGCAGGGCTGTGCTGGCACTGAGGAGCTCCTGGGGCTGTGCTCCAAAGAGGCAGTTAGGAAAAGGCTCCTTTGGTGACAGCCATGGAATGCAGAGCAGGTTGGCACGGGTGGGGAAAGGAGGGCACAGGGAACGAGGCAGGGGTTCAGCTGGTTTAGCCAGTGAGCCATCTGGGAGAATGTGATAGGCTGGGACTGACTGGTCATAAAGGGGCAGAGCAGTTGGGGGAAAATTAGGACTTGAGTCATCAACATATCTGTGTGTAGGAGCAAAATCCTCTAGGGCTAGAGCAGAGCTTGCTGGGGGCTAGACTAGGAGCCTGGAGAGAAGGAATGGGAAGAAGCATCAGCAGTGGTTTAGGGGTGTGCAGTGGGTGATGTGAGCCTTGACACTGGGTGTCCAGTCAGGTTTCCCCTCTGCCTTGTAGATTCCATGATAAGAATTGCTTTGGAGTTCAGTAATAATGCCTTGTAGATTCCATGATAAGAATTGGTTTGGAGTTCAGAACTTTAACATCATATCCCTTAACATTATACTAGGTGTGTTCCTACTCCTGGGTTTGTGCCAGCACTAAGGTAGGTCAGAGTAAGCATTCAAACATTTCAGCAGCATCTGCTCAATTCTTTGTGCCCAATTGCCAGAGAACATTCGAATGCTGGAACAGAGCACTGGAGGGACTGGAAACAGCAGCACTTCTGAGAAATGTTTCCTTCATTGCAAATCCATTCTGTTGAGGGTTTTTTGCTTTGGTTTGTGTTTGAGTTACAAATACAGATGCAGGGACAGTTTCTGGCTCAGAGCCTTCAGCTGGTACAAACTGGCCAGGGATGTCTCTTGTGCTCAGGCACTCAAGGACCTGAAGTGCTCCTTGTGTTTGCTCTGGTTTGGTGCAGGTGTGGAAGATGATGCTCGGTGCACTCAGGGTGTGTTGCTGCTGGGCCTCGTGGGTGAGCCTGGCCAGGGATGTTCGGGCCTGCCTGACACCCTCCTGCTCCCTGCGCTGGGTGCTGGGCTGAGCAGGGATTTTTATTTTATTTTTTCACTAGAGATCATTAGTAATTACAAGTATCATTCCATTTCCAAGTGCAGCTTAGCAATTGCAACATTTTCCACTTCTCCCTTGGCTCGGTATCTCATGGCATTGCAGATCTGCCCGGGAAGCACTGTCAGGAGGGAACAGAGGTTCCTCAAAGGCAGGAAAGGGCATCAGTCTCAGGCAGAAGGGCATTTATGACCCCCAGATCAGCCGGTGCCTCGGAGCCGTCGGCTGTGCACAGGCAGCAGCTCCGTGCACTGCCACACTGTGTGCTGAGCCTTGCAGCCCTGGCTCAGCAGCACGGGGAGCCTGAACACACCCCTGGGATGGCTGTCTGGGCCGGGAGCAGGAGGGAGCAGCTCCTGTGCACGTCTGCAGGTGGTTCTGCTCCGTCTGGCGCGGGCAGAGCCAGCAGTGCTGATAACTGATGACAGCACTTCCCGGGCAGAGCCGTGAGCAGGAGCTGGAGCTGCTCTCCCACCAGGAACAGCAGGTTCCACATTGCTAGGTACCAGCTTTGAGCTGCAGCTGGTTGGAGAAGCAGAGCCCCTGCTAAATCCCAGTCCTCCCAGTGCCCTGCCTCGTGAGTGTGCCTGCCAGCCACGCAGCCTTGTCCCCAGCTGAGGAGAGCATGCTGTATCTCTGCTGCTGCCTGGGCAGCTCCTTGTGGCTGCATCCCATTCTCCTTCCCAGCCTTCAGCCGCACTGGAGGGGAACTGAGAGGGGAAATTGCTGTGAAAGGGCTGTGCCTTCCCTGTCTCTCCTGAGGGATCCAGTTCAGAATGTCCAGCCTGTTTGAAGCCTGAGCTCTGCAGGCGAAGAACGTGTATTATCTAGTTTGTATTTTATGGCAGTATATGAATGTTTTGTTATAATAACAACAACAACAATAATAATTAGGGCTGTGAGAGCCCTGGAGGGCTGGAAAGGAACCAAGCCCTGCAGGTTCTCTCGGATGTTCAAGTTTGACGAGGTTGAACCATCCAGGTTTAACCCCCATCACTGGTGCCCTCTCTCACCCTACTGGCTACCATTACCACCAGGAAGTCTGTTCCTGTCCTCCACATGTCAGCTGGGAACTGGGATACCCTGGGGCTTCTCGAGGGAGGAACCCACAGTTACTGAGGAGGATGTGAGTGAAACTCACTGAAATTTCGTGAATGTGGGATGAGGGTCGTGAATCATCTTCGGTGCAGGCCAAGTCTGAGTGGGTCTGACAGCCTGCACAGAGTCATACTCTGACTTGGGATTGCAACACTGTCCTTTGTCCAGAGTGCTCAGAGATCTCTGGGTGAAAGTCCCCCTTGTTTGTCACCCTAAAGACCCTGTGAAGGCACTGAAGCTGGCTGTGTTAGGTAGTGCTGTAGGGGATAGAAGCTGTCCTCTTCCAGAACCTCAGTCCCAGTGTCTCTCTTTGGCCACTGCCTGGGTGACAGCAGGAGCTGGAACTGATACTGAAAGATGAAAAACACAACTTTTTCAGATCTCCGAGCAGAAAACCCATGTGGACCAGGAAGGTCAAATGTTGCTGATGCACCAAAGTGTCTGCACTGGTCATGTTTGAGATACTGTGCTGACCTGAAGCCCCACATGCATTTCCCAGCGTGGTGTGGGATGGGGGTCCAGGCACTTCTGACTTCTGAGCACTAATCCCAATTCCCACAGTGTTGCCTCAGCTAATCGCTGCCTCAGTTTTCCTCTCTTGTAAAATGTGGGGGTAATAACTGTGCATACCTCAGAGAGGGCTGTGAGGATTCATTAATTAAACGATGTTCGGGAAGTGCTTTGAAGATGAAAAGCCCTATATAAATGCTGGGTGTTACTAGTGCTTAGTGAGTACCTTCACAGCCACAAGCAGGGTGTGCCTGCAGGAAGCAGAGCCATAGGCTGAGGCTTATGGCTAAGTGCCTTTAAAAATACAGATGATCAGTAAATGCTCTGGGGAGGTCAGCTTCCCTCTCCTCCCCTTGGGGTGGGCTCCCACCTCAAAGGCACTCGGGCTTTTCTCAGCCTCCTCCACTTCTGGAAAACCAAAAGAGGTTTGGGAGTGCTGAGGAGAGAGTTGGACTCGGACTCGTGGTGGTGGTGGGAGTTGAGACATCACAGGCAACCAGTTTGCTCTAAACCAAAGAGGTACAAAAATCTACACGTTCCATGAGAAGTATTGTCCTAACAGGTCCCACACAGCCAGGGGAGTGTGGAGGTGGGAGAACAGCAGCTCTTACCAGTCCACTTTGCCAGAAAATTGTGTTTCTGTCTGGGAGAGTGCCAGGGTGGCATGCACAAGCACTGCCACCCTGAAGACACCCCAAGTGACACACAGGTGGCCAGAGGGGCACAGAGTCAGTCCCACGACTCCCTTGCACTCATGCTAACCACATGCATACTTCAGGGATACTGAGGCAAATCCATACTTGCTGCTTCATACACGTTTGGGTGAAAACACAGATGCTGATTTCCTCTCCTTCTCTGTGCCCCTGGAAAATCTAGTATTTAATATTCACCTGAGTAAGCAGAAATAAGAGAAAAGGGATTTTTGATTAGGTTAATTGTTTTTAATGACAGGCTGCCACACTGACAGATCCCTCCCATGAAGCCTCCAGACAAGCAAACTTCTCTTTCAGATGTGCTGTCTGTGCTTCTGTATTTTGTAAGCTGTGCCCAAGTTTCATTTTCTGAAGTGGGCAGGGAAGTCACTTTTTTCACAGTTCAGGTTTCTCTGAGAATGACCTGTCTAAGCAATAATGTATGACCTGGTAGTGATGTCCAGGTGGAACTAATGGCAGAAACTGGTAAGAAATAAGATGCATTTACTAATCTAAACAAGACTTGGTTATTGAAAATTAACAACTTAAGACCAAGCTTTGAACCAGAACCAAATGTTCCTGTATGAGATTGAGACAAAAACTGAAAATTCTTCTGAGAGAGATGTGTTAAGTGCTTCAAAAGCACATGGTAGTTATTAAATGATTGATAACACTGACATTCATCTGGCATATCATCGGTTCTTTATATTCTAAAATGATGCAAAAAAGCTGTAAGTACCTGAGTCATAACTCAGGCCGAGGCCAGAGGGTTCCTGTCACATCAGGAGTTCTCACTGCTGGACTGCTCAGGGGTCAGAGCAAGGAGCAGGTGTGACAAGGGCAGGACTGACGTCCTGGCTTTGAGAACAGAGATCCGTGGGGAGCAGCCAGTGATGAACAGGTTCTGTGTGTCTGAAGGGAGTTTGTCTCCTCCATCCTGGAATGGTCTCTTGGTTTGCCCCTTATCCCGGGGCCGATCGGTGGTTTGGGCACACACTGGGACACGCTGGGCCACAGCACAGCACAGCACAGCACCCCTGGCAGGCCCTGATGCCTCCAGTCCTTGGGTCTCAGCTTACCCACTGACGATGGTGATAACCTGCCCAGAGTGTTGTGGTGATTAGTTATTAATGTCAGGAGAGCATTTTGAAGATGAATAGTGCTCCATGCTGGCTAAGGATCTTAGCTCAGCCTCATGATGAAATTTTTGTATTTACATAATGAACCAGTCATGGAAGAGGTGCAGAGATGGTCTGTCCTGGTGAACAGATTCCTGTAACGCAGTTATCTCTGCCATTGTCATTATCTAAATCAAATCAAATCCTTTTCTCCATGGGGAATCTGCTTTCGGAGTGAGCACAGCCCACACGCTCCATGTGAGACTCCCAGGATGGCAAACAGCCACAGCACCTTGGCTAATTTCAGTCCCTGCCCATGAAACTCACCTCACCCAGAACTTGTTTCAACTTCTCCAGCTGTTCTTGGCATGCGTTGAGATTTCATAAAGTTGATGCCATCAACTCCCACACATATGGCAAGAGAGAGTGAGAGAGAAAACCCACACACAGTAACTAATATATAGGGAGAAGAGGTATTTGCATGGGAGAGCACAAACATGAGGCTCCTCTCGCTGGCTCCGCTGGGTCCTGACTGCCAAGGCCGAGATGCAAAGGGATAGGCAGATGGGGAGGATGACTCAGAGTCCTTTCCAACGCTTAACTCCAGGAAGGCACATGGTGCAGTGAGCTGGGCCACTCCAGTCATTTTTATGGCCAGCTGGGGGATTTTTACTGCCGTGCACGCCATGCTGGGAGCGGTGTCAGCGCTGGGCTGTGCCAGGCAGGGCAGGGAGCACGTGCTGCCGCGGGGCTGGGAGCTGTGAGGGCACCTGCAGCTGCTCTGAGAGGTGGTGAGGTGTTGGACGTGGCACGTGGCTGGGCCAGTGGCTGGGCAGACCTGTCTCAGTCCAGATTCAGACTGCAAACTCCCCTCAGAGTGAATTTTGCTAAGACATTACACCTGTAATGCAGAAGGTTTATGCCCCTTGTATGTCCCTTTACCTTTCCTTTGGTGCATGATTTTTCAGATTTCAGTGAGACTTGTTTTCAATCCATAATCCATTTTCAAGATGACACCTAATTATTATTCATTCATAATCTCACTCTAGTTTCAGTAGAGGAGATCTAGTGTCTGCAGGCAGGGGAGAGTTTGAACACAGAGTGCAGGCACTGACACCTATTTCCATACTCACTCTGAGATCTGGGCAGACTTCCAGGGGAGTCCACGTTTGTCTCCTAGGCAGGACTTCAGGAGAAGCACTGAGCAGTCACACCAAACTTTTCCTTGGGGTTTGATCTGGCTGTTGCAGGGCAGCAAGGTGAGGTACTGGGGACAAGGCAAGGCTGGGGACAGTACCAGGATTCAGTGCACTGAGTGGGGATGAGTCTCGAGTTCCTCTGCTCGCTTTGTCTCCAAGTCACTGCGTGTGAGTGGACCCTGGGCTCGTGCCAAGACTCAGCAGCTCTGTGGTGATGAGGCACTTGGCAATGTTCACCCCTTGCCAGTCTCTCACCAGTTGAGTTCAGAACCAGTTCCTGGAGCTTCTCAGCCTCGTTCAGCTGCCTGCAGTGCAGCTCTGGGGATCCAGCCCATCAGCTGCACTTGTTCATTAGCCACTAATGGGCTGCACACTTGGGAAGCATTTACATTTATTTCATAGTGATTGAAAGACTGCAGTGACATTTTGCTAGTTATCTCAGGGCAGACCCAGGGAGCCCTGCAAGAGCTTGGCCTCATTGTGGGGTTTGTCGGACACGGAGTGTCCTTCCGTTTCCTCTCCTATTTATGCTCTCAGTGGTAACGAAACCACAAATCTTTCCAGGTGACTTGTTTATTAAGTGAATTTAGAATAGCTAACATTAGCATTTATTAATTTTCTAGAAAAACTGGTGCTGCTAGTTAACTGCCTGCTATCTCAGATTTCAGGGGGTACCAGCTGCAAATCTCGGCAATGAGGCTCTGGTGATGATTGAGCCAATGAGGTGATTCCCAGTGCCATGGAGCACTGCAGCTGCCTCCAGCTTCACTCTGTCCTGGGAGGTCTCAGCACCTCGGACAACACCTCCAGAGCTCCTGGGCATGGCCAGAATAAATGCCAGACGTGTGTAGGGGCAGTTTTCACTCCTGACTTGGTGTGACCTGGCTGTGCGACCAGTACTGCTGCCTTCCAGGGAAAGGCAAAAACACCTCTGAACTGTTCTTGTGAGCTGCGTGTTCAGCAGAACCTGAGAGCTGAGTCCTAAAGCTACTCATGTCCCACTGCATGAACATGAACTGACTGTTTTTAGCATGAATGTTTGGGTTTCTGAGCTCAGGCAGTGAATTTTGATATGCCCTTATCTGCAGAAGGATCTGCAGTACCTTCTCCCCAAGGTAGTACTCACAGTTCCCTCTGTGCCTCAAAGTTTTGTTCTACGTTTCCTTGATTGCATGATCAAAAATGTTCTTTCAGTAATTTCATCTCATTCCTTTTCAGTAATGACAGATCTCTTCTCTCTGCAAAACCAGCTTCCCATTCTTGATTTCTTTTACTGGGTCACTGTTAACTCTTCTATGCTCTACACAATAACACTGGAGATTTTTGCAGATAGGCATTCTGCCAGTCTCTTCCATAAAAATGAATTACAGGGAGCAGGTATGGACTTGGAACAATTCCTACCTCCCAGGTAAAATAACTCATCTGCTGCATAGGCATAGCATGAATCCTGCACAGACTGGGGAGGCTGGGAAGGTGGAAGGGAAGTTTGCTAATTCATAGCTGAATTTCTTCTGATGAAGGACATGTACAACCACTGCAGGAAAACAAATGATTGTTCTGATTATTTTCCACTGCAGGAATAATTGGTAACATTGTTCTTCTTGGCAAAGATGAATAGTTGGAACCAGACAATTTCAGAGAGACAAAACATCCACAGGGAGAGATTTCTGAGGCAGTCATAGGATGCACCCTACAGAGTGTGATTCTCATGACATTAAAGCTGTGCTAGTGGCATTGAGGTTAACTTCTAATGAAGAAAGAAATGGACCTGATAAACACAGCGTAAATGTTCTAGGGAAGGACAATAAAAATATCACATTTTAGGCAAGGTCTGGCTCTCGCTGGAGCCAAAAGAGTTGGGCTCACTGAACTTCTCCAAAACAGGAAAAAGAATTTATGGCTGTGGAGGAGGAGGAACACTGCTGTGAATCTGAGCCGCTGAGTAACTCCACACCACACAAGAGATCCCCCAGAGTTTTGCAATAGTAACTGTTGTGTTACTTTGTGGAATTTTCTGATCCTTTGATAATGTTTCCTCCTTTTAACAGTGAAGTCCACACTGCTGCTTGAAAGTTGTTGGAATATTTTTCCTTATGCTTTTATGCTAGAGAAGGCAGGACCACATTTGGTATTTAGGCCAGGGAGCTGGCAATCTGGATTCTTTTCAGCTCTGTCACCAACCCGTGGTAGGACTTTGATCTCCTCCGAGCACCACAGCTCGAGGCCGTGGGCAGTCCCTGTGCCTCACAGAGCTCCTGGCTGTGCCCACCAAAGGGGTTGTCTGTGCAGACCTGGCACTTGGCATTCCCAGCACTGCTTCCTCACAGCCTGGCAAAAGCAGCTCCCACCTGCAGAGCCTCACGGAGCTGTGCTTGAGCATAGGTTCTCAGGGTTACCTACACGTGGTGCCTTGACTCAGTCTGATCTGCAGAGAGATCCAGCTTTGGCTTCACTCACCTCACCCCCAAGGCCTCGCAGCAAAGTGTTTATTTAGAAACCATTCAAGTTGAACATTTAGATACTAGACTGGGAGGAAATAAACAAGTGAAATGTAAAGTAAACAAATAAAATTTATTTCAATTCTGGCTTAAATTTTGCAAGCAGAGGCCAATGTTTTAACCTCTCTTCCCTGGAATCTCAGGCACTGGGATCCATTAGTTCCAGTCCTGAACATACACTGTGCTCCATCCGTCTTCGGACAGCTCTTTGAAGTTCTCCACACTTTTGTTCCCTAGAAATTAGGCTGTGTAACATAAATGGGTCTCTAATTGGCTTTTGCCCAAGCCAGCAGCAATGGATATTTTGCCAGTGGTTCCTCTGGGTTTAGACCTAATTGACCAGAAGGTGTGTGACCTCTCCAAACACACCTCCAGCCCTTCCTGGCAACCAGGTGCCTCATTATTGCTCCCTTGCTGCTGGCCAGGCTGCTGGCCACTGCTCCCCACCCACCCTGAGCTGTGCCCTTTGGCTCCTTGTGCAGAGTTGTTAGTCTTGTTCAAGGCACTGATTATGACTTGTGGTGTTACCAGGTTTCTGTATGCTAATCTATATGGAAATAGATTATTGATCAGTAACAAGTTGCTCTGAGGGCACTTGTCCACGACAGCAATAATTCCTCAGCTTCGTCCTCTCTCCCAGTCACTTAGGCTAAAATTTTCAAAACCCTTCCAAGACCCTTCGCTGTTAATGTTTGCCTTGAAATGAGTCTCTGAGCACCTCGAGGTTCAGCTGGCTGTGTTCGGGTTTGGGAGCTCAAAGGGAGGTAACTGTCCCTGAGTACCTCGAGATTCCCTCGACTGTTTGGTTTGGGTCCTTGCTCTGGGCAATGTGCACACTGGAAACAACAAGCTAAAAAACCACGGGGGTTTTTGTAAATGCCTTTGACTGTGAAATGGGACTTTCAGTTTCTAAAGGCTGGCAGGGAGCTGGTTTTGAGTCAGTCTTTGTGTGGTCATTTTCGTTCTGGAATGAGAGTGTTCTTGCACAGAATTGCCCTAAAATGTGTTGTCAAGAGACATTGTCTTTTGTTTCCATGAGTTTGCAAATATTCCCAAACAAGTTTGATGTAAGCCAGAAGGTCCCAGCTTTCATCCTGCCGAGCAGAGCATCTCCTGCACACCACAGCCCAGGGCTGACCCGAGCACCCGGAGCTGCCGGCACAGAGTTCAACCCTGGCCTGGCTCTGCCAGGACTTCTGCCACAGCCCAGACGAGGTAGTTTGCAGCTGCTCCAGGGGGTCTCCGTGCAGTACTGCCACACTGCCACGTCTTGATGAGGTTTTAATGACCTCTGGAAGCTGTCTGAGTTCCTCTGATCGAGGGCATTATATGTGTACAGTTTGTTTGTATTGTTGCCTAATTAAGAACAGCAATTAAGACTTCACACCTACAATTTGTATTCACAATTTGTTAAATTCCCTTGCCTGGAGTTCTCTGCTACTACTGCCAGCAAGGCAGGCAGCACATTTTGCTCCTTTCCCAAGTGCTGTAGAACAAACCCTTTCATCGGCGTCACATCTCCGAGGCCCAGACCTGACACCCTGACTGGAAGCCACTGTGACTTACCTGTACCTTAGCCAAGGGAGAATTGTTAGTTTTGTTGCTGATTCCGTTCCTTGTGATGAAACTCAAAGGCAAACCAGAACACAGAGGCATTGCCTGGACAGACAGAACAGCAGCAGTCCGTCCTCCATGGATGCATCCCTTGGAAAACACTCCTTTTCTGACTCTGCTGTCAAGTTTTGGGACAGTACATAGGGAAATATTCAAATGGGAAAGTCTCCAAATGGTCTATAACATCAGTACAAAGTAGAGTCCATAAATTAATTGACTTTGTTTTGATTAGTTAGAAAAATAAACCTAGGCTCATGTTGTTCGAGTGAAACTCAGTTCAGGACAGGCAACATCAAGAACACAACCAGTATGAAAACTGCCACAAGGAGCAAGAAAAGTACGTGGCTATTAGTGCTCTACTATAACATTCCTGACAGCCTCTCTGCCGTGTGCAGAGCTGCAAGCCAACATTTTTCAACTGTCCTAAGGAATGTGAAATGTAAATGTTTGGAAGAGTGTTTTTGTGCCAAGCTGAGAGTGATCATAAACATCGGCTCCTAACAGAAACATTTCTAGGAGATGCTCTCCTTGCTGCCAGCTCTGCAGAGCAACACCATGTAAATTAGGTCGGAGTCTCCCTGAGCTCCTGACACTGCACTGCTGCCTTTTACTTGCCAGAAATTGTTGGATTGATGTTATGTTTGAGTTCAAAGGATGAACTGCAACTGTATTAAATATGCTGCTTGAATGTCGTGTGGATGAGCCATAAATCACCTGCCTCGGCTTTGCTTTGGGGACAGCCTGAGGAAGATCTAGAGGGGAAAGAGCCAGTGTTTTAATTGTGGCAGTTTATTTCTGTGCCATCACAGATGTGCCTGGTCTTTTCCTGCCAAGGGGAGTTTATGGGTTCATTGAGATGTAACTTTGCCATAGCTAATAATACACTAACAGCCAAGAGTGACTTAGTCCTTGGTGTGCCCACTCTGTCCTCCTGCTGAGAGCTCTGCCCAGAGCAGTGGTGGAGTGGAGCACTCCATGGTACACCTGTGTGGGGAAACCCAAACCCTCCTCCTGACAGCTCCCTGCCTCCTCACAGACATCCTCCCACTGTTTATTGTTAGACAGTCTTAGCCAAAAGGTTCAGATCGAGGGACATGCTCAATGCTTTGTGAGCTATGACCAGTTCCAACTGGCTGGTTTGGTTATCTCACCCTGAAATGCCAAACAAATTCAGCATTTTCTAAGTGATACATTTTAGCTTTGGGATTCAGAGTTTCCATTTTAGTTTAGTGCTTAATTATGTTTTAGAAACCCTTTAAGCAAAATTAAATACTTGAATCAAAGCATTTCCTTCTGAACTAAAGTTTCTCTTTTGTCACTGCTGCTACTGAATCCAGTTGGGCATATTGATAGGAGCAAGAGCCACCTCTGATCACAGCCCAGACCCTCTCCTTATGTAGTTAGTGTTCGTTCTCTTCAGCATCATTTTGCTCCAGGACAGCAGAGGGTTACTGGTGACATGATGGTGAGACTTGGCGTGGTCATCAGTGGGTTGTGCTTATGTGTCTTTGCAGGGTTTATTTTGATAAAGGCTTTGAAATAGCTTAGGAAGAATCTGCTCTTAGATAAACTTCCCAGGTTTTGCGTATGGCCTGACACGTGTTTGGAAGTGATTCAGAAGAGGGTTTTGGGAGGCAGAGAGGGCAGAGGGTACCAACCCCAGGGCTGTGGGTGCTCACAGAAGGACCACGAAGTCAGTGCTGCTTTGGAAAGCTCAGGCTGAAATAGCAGAGCAGCCAAGTGCAGTCCTGAGATCCCATTTTCAAGTGCAGTAATACATTGTGGGGTCATTCTTTTATTCCTTTCTTCATTTGTGCTTTGGGATGTTCCCGTGCTGTACTTCCTGACTACTTCTGCAGGTGTGGCAGCCAGGACTGTCCAGCTGCTCTGACCTCCTCCAGGAGCCCCATCTGACCCTGGTGTAAAGCTTGTGGGGAAAAGCCAGGAGAAAACACAGTCACTAAACAGGAGGTGTCCTGGAGGGATGCAGAAAACAGTGTTTGAGTTCATTTCCCCCTCTTCTGTTTTGGCTGCTACAGAAACAAATAATTCCTTTAGATGGAGTTAACAACTGTTACGTGTGTCAAAGAAATAGAGACCAAGAATGAGCACAAGTGGGGAGAGGACCAGTCAAGCCTCACAGGGTGGAAAGATGGGGAAAGGACTGAACAGCAGAGAATCAGATGATGTTCACTGTGCTAGCAATGAAATCACTGGGAATTCTGCCATGAAAGCAGAACTGAGTTGTTCCTTCAGGTATGAAATGCAGTGCGAATGACAAACACAGAACTCCCATTAAGAGGTTAAGACAGGAAGCTGTTTTCTTCCAGGGATGAGCCAAGAAGCTGCAACAGCTGTGTCCCTTAACTTGTGAATTCTAGCCAAGTCTTGACAGAAGTATTGCTTCCAGCATCCCCCGAGGGCGTTTTTTTACTTCCCATTAGTATGTATTGTAGTTCTCTCACTGCTTCCTCGACTTCTCGTGGCCTTCCTTCTCTTTTCCATCTGATCAACCACTGCACTGGAACCTGAAGTACACAGGAGTCAAAGGATGTCTTTGCATTGTCTTCAGCAGCCTCTGAGTCAGAGCAGGGAGGTCAGAGTTCTCAGGTTTATAATCTGGCTTGCAGATAAATCAGGAGATTTTGCTGTTGTTTGGATTTGAGCCTCAGAGAGCCCTGGAAATAGCAGCAGCAAATACATAAGACAAGGTTCATGCCAATGGGACAACCAAAGGAGTTTATATGTGTCATCCAAATACAAACAGTGTCTCAGTGGCAGAACAGGGCTGAGGGCTGAGCCTTGACTTCCCTCCTTGTGCTTTCACCATTCCATCATGCAAACTCCCCCAAATTATCATAAAATTGTGCAAAGAGTAACATCCAGCAGAGACCAGCTCTGCCTGGCTCCTCGGAGCCTGCCAAGGCTGTTGGGATAGTGAGGGAAGGGACACGCAATTCATTTTGAGATGTTTGTTTTCCCCCTTTTTGTTGTCGTCTTTGTGGTGGTTTGTGAAATGCCGGGAAGGAACAGCACAATGAACAGAAAATGTTCCAAGGAAACCAGCCTTCTCCATGCCATTGCCCAACAAGCACCCAGTGTACCAACCACGGAGCTGTGCGTGGCAGTGTGGGACACACATGGGACTGAGATTGCTGCTGGCACAGAGCTCAGAGCAGGGACAGAGGGTCGGAGCCTGTCGGTGCCTGGCTGAGGCTCTCCCCCACCTCCAACACCAATGCAGGTGCAAAGGTCTCAAGTCCATAATTCTTTTGCATAATTCAGAGACATAAAATGGAAGCTGCCTTTGAGCATTTGGCTCTTCCTCTCCTGCAAGTTAGGGCCAGATGCAAAAGAGGACTTAAGCACCTACAACTCGGTAGGTTCCTCCCTGCTCAGGAAAGCATTTCTTCCAGTACCAGCAGCTTTGTGCCTGGACATGCCCAGAACTGCTGTGATCTGAGCAGCTTAGTGCAGAGTTCCCACCTAAACCCCACTGGGATCCTGGGAGAAGTCAAGGACTGTCAATTTTCTCAGGACAGCCAATTTGGGAACGTGACAAGCCTAACACAGCAGCAGGAGCAGTGTCCTCACATGATAATGTGGTAGCCACTTGCTTTTGAACCTGCCCAGGGAGGAGAGGTGGATCTGTCTGGAGGAGTTGGTTCACACTGGAAAGCTGAGTAGAGTGAGTTGTCCTTAGCCATTGTGCCTGAGGGTCCAGGTCTGCCCCAGGCTGAGGGGATTGCCTGGGAGAACAACCATTCCCTCCAGGGGTGAGATTGTCAGCCTGAAAGTTTCCAACACGTAGAAACAAAAACTCAAGCCCCTTTCAAGGAAAACGTAAGTGCAGTGAATTAAAAAACAAACCCCAAAACAACCACCCCAAACCCACACCACCAAAAACTGAAGAAACCACAGCTATTTTGCTGGCTAATATCATGAAGACATGATGGTACTTGCAGCTTCCTGCTTGGACCTGGCTTGCTCCAAAGTTATTTTGTGTGTTAATCCTGTGGTTTAGATGGTGAAGATTAGGTCTGAGTGAGCTGGTTCAGATAAAAGGGGAAAAGGCAGCAACCAAACCTTCACCCAAAACTCCAACCTAAACTTTTCTAAGCTTTGAATAAAATACAAAAAAGTATTACCTTTTCTTTATTATTCCTTTGTTTTGCAATTAAGATTTCACTTGAAGGTACTATTATTCATCAGCTGCAGTTACTCAAAGCTTTGGAAGTCAGTCTGTGAGGAGAGCTGTTACCCTGCAAACACATTCCAGGGTCACATTTCTGTCCCTGCTCCTGAGCTTGGCTTTTCAATGGACCTGGGTTTAGTCCTAGGTGCTGCTTCCAGTGTAACTGTCAGCGTATCACACAAAGCTCTGCCCAGTGCTGCTTTCTGTGCACCTCAGTCACAGATCTCCTGAGAAAGGTCCCAGCTGACAGGCAGCAAGTCAGCCAGCTTTCCTCAGAAAATGGGAATAGAAAATCGTGTTCCAAAACCCGAACGGAAATGTGTGAGTGGCTGATTCTCAAAAACAAACCCCAGACCAAACAAATGAGCTTCCTGCTGCTTGGCAATGTGAAAATTAAAATGACAACGATGTTCTTTAGCACTTCACTACGTAATACTTTGAGGTACCTATTTTTAAACGGTTGCCTCAGCCAATAGCAAATTTCTGTGCTTGGTTAGCACATCTTTGGCATGCAGAGCACCAGAGGAAAACACATGGACACCACTGATTCACAAGCTGGACAACTCTTTGCAGATGTCAAATACATGCGTAGCAAAGCCAGTGATAGCTCATGCAAGGCATTAGGCATGTTAGTGTAGTTGTTGTAGCTACTAGCCTCATCCTCCACTGCTTTAAGTTGCAGGCTGAGCCTGGCAGTGCCAGATGTGAGAGCCTGGCAGTGCCAGATGCGTTTGACAGCATCTTACACACCCTGTGGTCCTGCTGTGAGCCCATGGCCTTGGCTGCCTGGTGGGGAATTGGGCTGTGGGAATATTGTGCAGGGACACTTCTGCTCAGAGCATCGAATTTCCTGTGTTCCAGTCCATTATAACATACCAAGGTGCAGGAAAACCAACTGGATCTATCCCACAGGGGAGTAGCTGTAGGCTCAGGTTACTGCAACATCAGCATTTCACAGGACAGCTGGACCTTGATCCTTCCAACGTGCAGGCACAGGAGATGCTCACATTAGGAGCTTCTTCATTGTAGTCACTGGCAAGAGGCAGGTGCCTTCAAAGAGAAGTTGAGCCTCCCAAATGTGAAGGAAACAAGGATTCTAACGCTTCTATAGGATTGATCCAAGCCTTCCAGCCTTAGAGCCGAGTATATGCCAAAGTAAAGTGTCTCAGGAGGGCACGAGGCCGTGGCAATGCTCTCTGGGGACTGCTGCTCACCCCTGCAGTTACTGTTCCCGGGCTGGCAGGAGAGAGGGAGCTGCCCTCGTGCCAGCTGCTGTTTGTGCAGTGCTTTGAGCTCAGCTTCAGCCAGGAGATATTAAAACTGCAGTGACTAGCCCAGCTCTAGAGTAACTTTCATCATGATAAACTAGACAGGCTTGGATAAACATTTGAACCTTCTGAATGCTTATTCTAATGCAACCTCAGAATCTTCTGAGAGTTCAGCCATCGCTAATTAAGACGTGCAGTGATTTATCTGTTGTTCATCAGAGTGCTTAGCTTTGCTTTAGTGGGACTGAGTGCTACAAAGTGTCTGCACTGGGAAATGCCCCTCAGAGGAACATACGGACTAACCAACTCCACACTTTTCTGTTAACTCTCTTGCCCCTTCCATAGCTGGAAATACCACCACAGCCTCAGATTTAGGATGAAAATAACCCACTTCAAAAATAAACAGCCCTAGGAAGCGTCTGAAACTTTTTAGTGCCAAGTTACAAAAACACAATGTGGATGTCAATTATTTCCCCTGCCACAAGTGCAGGACCCACAGCCCAGTGCTCTGGTAATGCCTGAGAGCTGGAGCACAGCATGACTAGAACCCATGGCTAATCAGGGCTCTGTGTTACTTCCCTTCCTCCTCCATCTCCCCCCAGGGAAATTTAATAGGTATTAATGAAAAGGAGAAGCAATAACACTTATCTATTTACTTTTCTCCTTTTATTTTCTGACCATGCTCAATTTAAGTATTTGGGGGTTATGTTTAGTCATACAGAGTTGTTTGAGGCTTTTATCAGCCACGATTCATTCTGCATATCAGCACCAAGTGGAGCTCATGCTTTCAGCCTGTGTCTGCTCCGTGGTGCTCAGTTATCTGCCTGCCCCGAGCCCTGGGTTGGAATGGATTTGCATGTGCTGGTCTCCTGTGGCAACAGAATGCCAGGAATGACCGGTCTGGTACTGCCTGGCCAGGTGAGCTTCCATTCAAATAACACACATGCCACCAAAACAATTCAGATCAAAGGTCTGTCTTTCAGCAGAATTCAAATGTAAGGACTTCTGAAGCAATTTTAGCAGTTGGCTTTACAAATGAACTTATGTCAGCTGCTCTATATGATGACTGACTAAATTACTTCTCTATCTAATCTTATCTCGCTATCTGTCTGTCTGTTTTTCAGCATTTCAGTGCCCATCACCATATTATCCAGGCGCCACCGTAAGATTAAGAAGCTCTGCAGTGACATTCTCTGCATGGTCTGTTCAAAGGTCATCAGCAGAGGCTTCCCCATGAGAAAAGGCTGGAGCAGAGCAGGGCAGCGAGCGGCAGGAGGAGAGGAAAAGGAAAAGGAAGGGGTAAGCTGTTGCAGCCATTCTGGTTGTGCTCATCCCATGTTTCTTTGCTGGGCTAGTGCTGGGGCACAGGGACCTTTGTGCTGCTGCAGGGACTGTCCCTCTCGTTGTGTGCTCCTGCCACCCCTGGGGTGCTCACATGGCCCCAAGATTGCTGGCCCTGTGCTTTGCTC
Source organism: Acanthisitta chloris (assembly GCF_000695815.1). NCBI lineage: Eukaryota > Metazoa > Chordata > Aves > Passeriformes > Acanthisittidae > Acanthisitta > Acanthisitta chloris. The sequence goes on along the minus strand of NW_008677648.1, from coordinate 10,275 downwards.
AGGTGCCATTTACATGCTGGTCTTTCTGATGTCTGTGTCAGTGCCCCAGAGCAGGATTTTTCCCTCAGATGCCAAGCAGAGAGCAAGCACTGTGACTCAGGGCACCACCTTGTCAAGAGAGTATGTTAGTTAGAATCTTGGGGTGTGCATAGCATGCAAATCTTCCCAACTCTGTGTCTGAAGAAGCCAAAAAGGCTGTTTTCCAATGTACACAAAGTTACACAGGACCCACAGAGTCAGGAAAGATGATGTTATCCCAGGAGACCCAATCCTGCTCCCTCTGAAGCTGGTCATTGTGGGGTGTGTGCTGTGAGCACATGCTGAGGACAGCCTGGGGAACTCAGGTGGCACTGCCCATCCCCTGTTGCTCCAGTTTCAAGAAGAATACTGGTAAGTGAAACATTTGCCAAGGCTGTTTTTGCTCTGCTGCAGTGAGGAAGCCTGGCTCAGCCCTGAGCTGGCCAATGACACTATGCTGACACGTTGCCCAAACAAACCCTGGAGGTCCTTTGTGCCCCCTCTGGGACAAACCCAGCAGGGGATTTACACTGGGGGATAAATAGGTGGTTCCAAAGGGAGAAGGAAAGAGCCAAAGTTGGAAACTAACCACAGAACGTGGGTGTAAACGATTACCAAAGGCTTCCAGTAACTCTGCTATCATCAGAGACTGGCTTTATGGGTATGGCCTCAAGAAGTTTCCCTCCACTTAATTAAAGAGGCAGATAAGTATCTAGGTGGAGTGTGCAGATAGGTTCTGAATGAGTTACCCACTAAGGCTGGTTCGCTGCACCTATTGTTAAAGCCAGAATATAATATCAGATTAATGCATTATATTTGCCTATTATAGCACTATGTCATCATTAGATGACATGTTATAATTAAAGCCCTGCATTAGAAACAAAACTATTTGGCTTGGGATAAGTTGCCTTTATGACTTCTGTGGTTATGATTTCCTCCTTTTCTTAACCCCTTAAAACTGCATAATATAGCTATTTGTAACTGTATAAAGAAAGTTTCTAGTTTCAGATTCTAATCTCAGGTAATTCAATGTAAATAAAGTCAAAATCTGGCACGTAGTCCTTCCCTGTGTCAGAATATTGGCTAATAGAGGGAAATCCCGGTGCTGTTCAGGGTGAGGGAGTCCCACAGATGGGCAGTCGATTCAGGGAGAGGATGACAGATTAAAGGACCCACTCTCTGTCCTTGGCTGTCCCATCAGCTCCTGCTTTGTGCAATTCCCCAGCAGTTTCCAGGGGAGGAAGCCACTTGGCATGTTCTCACCCTTCCTTCTTCTTCCTGGAACTCCAGGAGGAAAGCTTGGTTATTGGAGCAGTTTCTGGACGCTGGGGAAAGCACACGAATGCAGACCTGCAGCATGGGTGTGGGATGGCATGCCTCGCTCAGAGATACCACTCAGATTGCAGTTTGGGTAACTGGCTATGCTAATGTCTTTAATTAGTGATTTGCATATGCACACTTTTAAATTTCAGGAGCTGGTGATTCATGCAGTTAAGTGCCAACCTCAGCCTTGTTGTCAGGTTCAGACCATGTGCCAGCAGTGCCCCTCTCCCCCACATCAAGTGCTGTCAGCAGGCAAGGTGTGATTCCCAGAGCAGGGGCTGTGCCTGCTGCACAGCCAAACCTCGTGGGGCAATGAATCCTCCTGCTCCTGTGTGCAGCAGCGTTTATTAGCCAGTGTTTTGCAATGCTCCTTTATAAATCTAATTGATGTCTTTTAAGTGCCTACCCGAAGTGTGCACTTGTTTGGCTTGGAGATGGCCACCTTAACAAGGGCAATGAGGAGGGACCGTTGCCAGGAGCTGGGAGTGATATCCCACTGCCCCACTCCATCCCTTGGGGAGTTTGTTCTCTTGTTGCAATGCTGGTAACTCAGTAATATTCTTCCTGATTCAGGGATGACCTTTCCCCTGGACGTGGAGAGAGCTGGATTTGGCCTTGGAAACAGGCTATTGCACCAGGAACTATCCTGTTATTTGTTTCACTTAGCTGTTGAAAATGTGCATTCTCTTCCCAGGGCAATTTCTCCCACGCAGGAAGGCCCTGAGCGTAAGTGCCACGTGTGTGGGGTCAGTCTGGGGCCCTTAGAGGCTCCTGGTGCTTGCAGCTTGGTGCAGACACACGCTCAGCATCTCATCTGAAAGAACCAATTCCCAAAGTGAGAAGCACTAATAATATGCAAACATGGGATGCTCATTTTTGCCTAGAAAAGTTATCCCCTGGGTTTTGCCACTGGTACCCACTGCTCCAGGGAAGTTCCCTCTCTGGCTGCTTACTCACCTCAGTAAGTCACCAGACTCGATGCCACAGTGGCTGCTCCTGCTCGCACGGAATCGGTGGCTGACTCAGAGGGCAAAGCAGGATGAGATGGGCCACAGATGGGCACCCAGCAGTGTGTGCTCCCCACTGCCAGCTCATCTTCTGCTCTGCAAAACAACACAAAACACTGCTCATGTCCTTTCTCTTTGGACCTTTCCATCAGCCTCTTAAAGGTGCCTTTATAAACTTCCTTCAGTCCTTTTCCACGCTGACCAACAAGACAGGCCTAATCATGTGGAGGGTTAATTACCATGGAATGCTGTCCCTGAGCAGTGTGTGATTACACACTGAGTAAAACTGCAGCGATACCCACCAACACTGGGAACCACACACTGTCACAGGGAGGGGATTTGACAGGACAGTGCTGAGGACTCAGTGCAGTTCTGCTGAAGGGAGAAAAGGGAAGATGCTCTCCAGTTCTGAGGGTGATTATGAGATTATAAGGCAGGATAAAAATATGGCCCCTGAAGAGGATTTCCTCGTGAGGGACAAGCTTCTCTGCTCACTGGGGGGAAAAAAATACTGTCTAATAGCATCTGCCTATTTTACATACATAATGAGCCAAACTCTGTGTGGTCAAATTACTGTCTGGCAAGTGTTTGGAGTGAGGGATAGTTGTGCTTCCAGTCATTTTCACCAGAAGACTTTCCCGGCTGCAGAGGACTGCAGACCACATCCTCGCGCCGTGGGCTCCCTGGCAGGCAGGGCTGGAAGGGGCAGCAACACATGAAGAGAGTTTGTCCCTGAGCTGGTCCACGGTGCAGAGTGCTGCCAGCTCCTGCCTCTCTGGGCAGGGTCAGGTACCCCCAGAAATCCCTGCTGCCCCCTGCTCCCCCTGCTCTGCGACCTTGGTGTGTCGAAGCAGGATTTTGCCTCTTTTTTTAAGAGAAGTGTTTTCCTTTTACCTGTCATGGCAAACTGGCTCTCATGCCAGCAAAGCATGCCTAATTGGCAGGATTTAGAGACTGATCATTTCAATTTATGCCCAGAACAGGTAGGGCAGCAATGAAAGCCTCTCCCACCCAACCCCACCCCTTCTCGCCAGTGTGCCTCAACCCTGCCCTGGAGGGACCACCTGGAGGGCTGAGCAGGGAGTTCCCTGCTCTGCGCAATAAAAGGCACAGTCCTGCAGTAAATACCAGGCTCAGCTTATGGCTGTTTAATAGGCAGTGTCCCTCTGGTCATAAAGCTCTTGTGGGGCTTGTGCAGAGGAGCACCTGCTAGCGAATTCATGCAGCAGCAGAAGCTCCTTGCCAGGGTTTTGCCTCTAAGGATTTGGCAGAAAACACTGGAGTGAATATTTCACTCCAACATTACCATGAGGTCAGTGGGAAAGCAGTTCATTGCCTGTGTGTTGGAAATAGTTCCCATCACTGCCACAGCTTGCAAAAGCCTTCCCAGAACTGTGTGCTGTTGGGTATCACTTCCTTCTTTCCAGGCAAATCACCACATGGAGATTTGCCTCCTTGTCCTTTTTGCCAACCGCTTTCCGATCTGTCAGCCTTGCTTGAGAACTGGATCCTCTACAACCAGGCACAGGGTTGTATGAGAAGAGGATGCAGTGCGTCATTCCCACCTATCCTTCCCAAGCCAAACTCTGCAGGACTCCCCTGACTCTGGGGAAAGGTGCAGTCGACCTCTAGTTGTTATCAGCAGCGGAAGCACTGCGAAGGAGTAGTGGGAGCATCTGACTAAAATGCTTTGCAAAAATAAAAACTATAACCAAGCACTGTACAACCTGAGAGCCTTTAGCAAACCAGGTTTCTGCAATTACAGAGCTAAAACAAGAGTAACATTTTGCGGTAGCCATTAGTCGCACTCAGATTGCCCAATGCAGCCTCACTGCCTTTCTCAGCATCTGCTTTATCAGTTGTCTTCCAGCCCAGAGAAGTCCATTGTTCTTGGCAGCAGCTCTTGCTGATGCAGAGTGGGTTGTTGCTCAAGAACCCTTTGATCAGCAGCCAGGACTATAACACCGTGCTCTGAACCAGTGGCTGCCAGGCCTGGCCAGCACAGGCTGATGGGCTCTGTCAGCGAGGCAGGAGGAAATCAGGGCTCCTGTGCATCTCATTCATCTCATTCTGGACACACAGACTTCCCATCACGTTGTCTTTCCCAGGACTCATGCCCATGCCCCAGCTGCACCACAGCAGTGAATCCTGTGGCCAGGCAGCTGCAGGCTCCAGAAGGATGTGTTTCAGCAGTGCACTTGGCACATCCAAGCCTTTGCAGCTTGTGTTCAGCGTTGGTTTTGGCTGCCTAGGTGGGACATACCCTCAAATACTTTGTTGAGCTGGGACCCAATAGTAGCTGCTAGAACACAGGCTGTATCCCACTTGGCAGGTGTTTTGTTGGTTGGGTTTTTTCCCTGGGAAATGCAAAATTGCTAAAGCCACTGCCATCTCCTTTTGCACAGCAAGCAGCAGCCAAATCAGCCCATGTGCCTGAGTAGCTCTCTCAAATTTGAAAACATGAACTGAAGGTTCTCAGAATTTGCCAGGGCATGTGCTATAGAACTGAGCAAGGCACAAAACTTTTCCCAGAGACGCCGTGATCTCAGATCCATGTATATACAGATCCATGTAAATGCATCCATGTAAATGCAGATCTATGTGTTTATCATTACTCATGCCAGTAATAATAGTTCCACTGGAATCACTACAGCTACAGGTATAAAATGAAGCACATGTGTGAGATCAGGGTCTGAATATGTAACAGACAAATCCACCTGCAGCTATGGCAACTGCACCTGGGACTGGAGGGGCACATAGCTGTGTGCAGTCTCTGTTGCATCCAGATATACAGATATATGATGAACTGGGGAAAGAGGAAGGATCAGGAACTGTCTCCTTTGTTCCAAAGCTCAGTATTCATCCCTTGCATCTTAATTTCTGTCAGTGTTCTGTACTCATTAGCTCTGCAGCTCTGTAATTTGCTCTGAAGGGGGTTAAGGACACTGCACTCAGGAGCTGCAGCCAGACATCAAAGCCTTCTGCCATCTCTCCTACTCCTTGAGATTTGGGGACTCAGCCCAGCAACCAGCACTGTTCTTGATCCGAGCACAGAATTGTTTTCTGCCACTCTGAGTGCCCATCACCACCTCAGCCCCGCGCGAAACTCGTCCCTTCTCACGGAGCCGGGCCCAGGCCTGGCTGGGGTGCCTAGGCAAGCTGCTGGGGGCTGGGGCCAGTTTGTGTTCCTTTGAGCAACCAAAGTGCTCGATAATCACTCCTTTTTTTGTAATTCTACTCATCTCCTTGTGCCAAGTCATCCCACAGGTCCTACTCTGCTCCTTGTGCGTCGGGGCGTTAGACAAGCTTAAGTTACATTCTAAGTCTGTTTTCTGGCTTTTGTATTGCAAAGCACATAGAGACAGAATCTGTATTTTACTGTTTGAAGTGTGGCAAATCCGTGTCAGAAACATCCACCCCCGAGTCATTGTCCGGACGCAGAGGTTGGGGAAATGAGCAGAACAATGTTCCCGCTGGAGCCGCAGCTCCTTCTGCTCCGCAAACCGGCTCCAGGCACTTTCTCTTGTTCTTGTGATTCTCTTCCTGAATTACTGCAGCCAAGCAATTGTTTCATCATGTTGCACTGAAATATTTTCCCATCGTGTCACCATAACATTCGTTTCTCAAACCAAAGCTCCTCTGTTGGCTTACAGAAAATATCTCACCACGGCTCTGCGGACCCAGAGCCCAGGTGAGTGAACAGAGGAGGGAACGGGGCACGTGAGGTGTCAGGGGGTTTTGCCGTGCTTGAAGGAGACTGTGATTCCTGGGACTGTCATTTCTAGGCACCATCAATGAGCTGCTCACCACGGGCTGAACGAGCTGCTGTCGCAACACTGGCAAACGTGGTATTTATAGCAAACCAGCACTGGGGCTGGAATGGGACCGGAGCCTCCGCAGCCTCCCGGGGCAGCTCCCTTCTTCCAGAGGTGTCTGCCTCCAGCCCAGCAAAACCAGGTCTGCTGGCTCAGCCAGGGCTTCTCCAGCCTGAGCTCGTGGAGGATTTATTCCGTAAAGTGTACGAAATTGTAAGACCTAACTAAACCCTCTGATTAAATGCCCTGAACTCTGGGAAGGTGCTCTGATAGCTGTGGGATATGTGATATAGGAACTCAGAGGCAAGAGCCAATGGGGCAGGGCAAGGTGAAAACTAGATGGAGATCACAGTCTTAGTGTTTAATTAGCTAGGAAATATTATTGGGATTTATCATTATTTTATATCAATAGTTTTTGTAGTAAATGTATAAATTTCTGAAAAAAAAATGGTAACACACTGGGGTTAAGCTTGGCACTGCTTTGTGAAATCCTGGCACTGTGGGGGGAAGGTTTGGAACTCAGTGTGCCCCTCTTGTAAATGCTAATCAATGAGCTGCAGCACCTATTAACCCATCTGTCCTCATTCTGAATCCCACACCACAGCTTTTCCCACCCGGGCAGATCTAACCAGCAAAGTTTTGAGGAGGGGCAAAAAGCCTTTTATTCAGAACAAAACATTTGAGCAGGTGGGGAAATGATCACAAAAGGCATTTGGGTTTCCAACTGAGTTTCAGTTTCCGATAGATCAAGCGATTCAGGCTCTAATTTCAGTATCTGAGAGCTATTACAGAATTTCAGCGAGGAGAAGCCATCATGTTATCAGAAGTGATCAAACGTCGCATCCACTAGGCTTTGGGTGTAGGTGTGCAATTCAGGTGGTTTCATTTGAGAGAGCAGGAACACTTAGTATGGGAAGACATAAACTTTCCTGCCGTCGCATCCACTAGGCTTTGGGTGTATGTGTGCAATTCAGGTGGTTTTATTTGAGAGAGCAGGAACACATAGTATGGGAAGACATAAACTCTCCTACATCTTCCAAGAGTCACTAATGGAAGGCAGTGGGAAAAGTGAGAAAAGTGGGAAAGCACCAGCAGCGTCAGAGCTGCACATGGTTACACACGCTCTGGGCAGATAAGCAGAGCAATAATTGGAAGAACCACTAACAAAACTCTAATCTTATTTTTAAATCTGTATTTTTAAATACTACATAGGATTCCTTTTGCAGAACTGAATTCGAACACCTTATAAACCAGTACCAGGTGCTTTGGAAAGGGGATGTCAGTGCCAGGGATTTGATCTCACAGGCTGATTCCTGCAGAGGAGAGACTGTTTTTTCAGTGGTGATAAGAAAGACCTGCAGGAATCAGCCAGTGTAATACATCGTTTGAAAAGACAGGAGAAAAAGGAAAAAGCCCAAATGAAATGCTGTTTATAAACTTCCCTAAGACAAATGATTTTCCTGCACAAGGACAGCCCAGTGCCCCCAGAGCTGTCCCGAGTGGCTCTGGGGACAGAGGCTCAGCAGGCCCTGACCGAGGCCACCCGAGGAGCTCCAAGTCCTGCCCTGGACCAGCAGAGACTATTTGTCATGGGAGCTAAATCAATACTTGGGCCTGAGCCATTGTTTGGACAGGGATTTTCCAATCCCCCCGCTGTGATTAGAAAAGGTATTTGGAATCTTTTGTCTAGTTTAGCGCTTGGAATTTTCTCAGATTCCTTTCCAAACTACTTTTTCCAGACTCTTTTTCTAGGAAATGTTTAATAGCAGGGGCTTTTTTGTGTGCTGGTTAGGCAGCAGGGTATTTCATAGCTCCGTGCACTGAAGGGCCACAAAGCTCCTACACGGGAAGTTATGAGGGTAATACAAGATTAAGAGGGAAGGATTCGGGAATTCTCTTGCTGGCTCTTTCACGGATTCCTTCTGAGACTAGAGTAAAATTGGTGCATTTGTGCCCTCAGTCTTCCTGTCTAACTGCATCTTTCTGACTAAAACTCATTGCTGCACAAGGTTCCTCCTGAACAAGAGATCTGTAATCCTAACATGAGACACACTGGGACACAGTGATTTAAACATCATTCCTTACTTGCAGCACTGCTGCCCTGGTTCTCCTGCGCCGTGGCAGGCAGAGTTCAGGGATGGGGATTAGCTTGTTCATGCCTGGTAGAGCTCTATCTCCAAAACTGGACTATTATTTAAACAGATATAAATACCTTCAGTACATCTTATCTTTCAATCTACCCTGCCCTCCAGGCCCCACAGACTGAACTCCTGGAAGCTTTGTCATTGTAAGAGAACTGTATCTGAGGACATCTTCAGTCCTCCAGCAGCTCCACCCTGGGCAGCACAGGGCTCTGACCGGGAGCACTGCTCTAAGTCTGGGTAACATTGCATGGCCTACAGCACAACGAGAAAATAGGATCTAACAATGTGGATAAGTTTCGTAACTATACAAATAGTAGAATAAACAGCCAGGGAGGCTGGAGAAATCATCGTCACGAGGGACAGGCAAGACAAGATCTAACGTCTATCTTGCCTGCAAGAACTTGAGTCATGCTGGTGCAGGAGTAGCTCACCCGACAAAATCTATTTTAGGGTCTCATAAAAACAACTAAACTGCATGGTACAAATTAAAAGGCAAACAGGGGAAATCTGTATCAGGACTAACACTGCCCTGCTCACTACTGCCCAGCTCCCGGGGAGCAGGGAATGTGCAACAAAGGTCAGAGCTGATGTACCCGCAGGAGGCTCTGATCTTAAGAGTCAGAAAAAGCAGAACATTCTTTCAGTAGAAAACATGTTTTGCTTAAAGAAACACTAGGAATAAGCAACAAGTTGCAGGTTTGTCCTGCAGGCCACTGCTGTTTGCACCAGAATGTAAAGGAGCAAATTCAAGGCCACTGTCTGTCCTGAAACCCCTTTGTGCTCAGCTGTCAGAGCACAGGCGATGAAGGAGCTGCTTTCCTGGGGCACTGGGAATCTGGATCAAAAAACTTTGCACTTAGATTTGGCCTAACAGGAAAATGGAAAATGCTGAGTAAGACCTGATCATTTGCCCAATTCCGTCCACATAACCAGGCTGAGACTGTTAACTTCCTACAGACACAACAGGGAACGGCCAAGCCCAGGAGCCTGTCCCAGCAGCAGGCAGAGCCTCTTCTCCCCAAAACAAACTTCTGGCCTGCTACAAACTGCCTCCTCCTCTGCCACTCGTTGCCTGTCGCTCGCCCCACACACATACACACACAGCAGCAAACACCCTCGTCAGAGGATTCCACCTGCAGGCAGAGCAGTGTCTCTAGAGCAGAGGGAGGGAAGGGGTTGTTCTGTGCCTCTCACCTGGCCGGGTCTCATGGGAGCTTCCTGAGCAATGACCGAAATTAGCGACATCCAACAGAAATGCTACTTTCTCATGTTTATTCCTGTAAACTACAAACGTAAGAAATGCTGAATCATAGAGAATAGAAACTCTGCAAATAAAAGAAACAACAAACACAAACTCATTTGAAGCTTCCTCCCCTACTTTTTCTTCCTTCCTCCCACTTCACACTTGGTGTTATTTGCCAAGGATTGGTCATGGTTTGGATAGCACATCTTGCTCTACACGTTCAGAACAGCATGAAGTGCAAAAAAAACCCCAAACAAACACCTCCTCCCCAAACAACACCCAAGAGGCAGCTAAAGCAACTGATTAGAGGAAACATAATGAGGCAACAAGAACTGGCTAAAGCCTCCAGCTCTGCTCTTTGCTGGGTTTCTCTTGGGGATTTGGGGTTTTGGTTGGTGTTGAGACTTTTTTTTCCTTTCTCTGAGTCAGAGAAAGCTAAACGACCAACAACAACCCCTCTCCCTGATCAGAGCATTGAGCCAGAATCAGCTGGAATTTCAACCCTGGGTTTAATCTAACTTTAAACATGCCTTCTAAATAAAACAAGCTACTTTTTTTTAACCTAGTCATAAAGTTTATTAAAATTGTTCATTAATGCTTCAAATGTAGCAAGAATGCATAGATCCCAAAATATACATATGTATTTTCTTATAGAAATAGATTATTCTTTATAATAAAAAAACTGTAGGAACATCTTTAACAGATTACTCAATCCATGACTGACA
>NW_008677647.1:0-787 GCF_000695815.1 Acanthisitta chloris | reverse complement strand
GGAGGGTCCTTCAGGGGGCACTGGGTGGGGTCTGAGGAAGGGAGGACACACTGAGGGGATTCCTGGGTGGTGGGGGTGTTTCCTGGGGACTTGAGGGGCACTGGCACTCCCCTGTGCTCCCCAGGACGACCAGTAGCTGTGGACTGGGCTGTGGCTAAGGACAAGTACCAGGCGATACAGGGACCCCCCAAAATCCTCGGTGAGACCCCCAAAATACCCTACAACCATGGGGAGGAACCCCGGAATAAGGGACGCCAAACCTCTCTGGAGGATCCCCAATCCTCCCCAGTCCCCTATGAGGGTCCCCAAATTCCTCAGTGTTCCCCCAGGGAGGGTCTGGCGCTGTCCATGTGCCCCCCAGTGCCTTTGAGGGTGAAAGGGGGTGCCAGGGGATGACTGTGCCCTCCCTGTGCTCCCAGTGGGAGAACAGGAAGAGAGAAAGGAAGAGGAGGAGGAAGAAGAGGGAAAAAAGGAGAAAGAGAAGGAAAAAGAAAAGAAGGTAAAAAAAAGAAAGAAAATGAAAGAAGAGGAAGATGAGGATGAAGAGGAAGAAGACGAAGAGGAAGATGAGGATGAAGAGGAAGAAGACGAAGAGGAAGATGAGGATGAAGAGGAGGAGGATGAGGAGGAGCGTGATGAAGAGGATGAGGAGGAGGAAGGTTTGCAAGCAAGAGGAGGATTTGGTGTGGGTTGGGGGCTGTGTGGAGGAGCTCTGGGGGTGGTTCAGGTGTCTGACCCTCCCTGTGTGCCCCCAGAGGAGGGACCCCCGCAGAAGCGGCGGGGGCAG
>NW_008677646.1:6207-6476 GCF_000695815.1 Acanthisitta chloris | reverse complement strand
AGGACTACCACGAGGCTGACAGTGCCCGGAGCCGGACCCGGGCGGTGGAAAACCAATACTCCTTCTACTGAGCCCCCCATGCCCGGGGGCTGGAAGGTGGGGGGAAGCAGGGCACCTGTGCCCCTCACTGCTGCACCAGCCTTGCTACCTCCTCCTGCCACCACCAGCAACCCAGCCGGGATGTCCTCCTCAATCCCTGCTGCTTTTGGGAGTCACGCCAGCAGCAGGCAGTGTCCCAGCTGGACCTGGTGCCAGCCCCACGGTTGGGG
>NW_008677646.1:0-6150 GCF_000695815.1 Acanthisitta chloris | reverse complement strand
CCTACGGACCAAGAGCTCTCCCAGGGCTGAGCCAGGCTCCCTGCATCTCCTCCCGGGTGTGCTGAAGCTGTGTCAGGCTCCATCCTCCAGCCAAAGCACCGCGGCATGTCTCCTTTGGGGAAAGAGCCCAGCATGGCCAACATCCTTCTGGCACCATCACCCAGCAAACCAGCCACCAAGGGACTCTGGCATTTCGGAATGACCATGGAAGTGGCAGATCCCCATGAGGGACTTTTCTCACACACGGATCACTGAAAGGGCACCGCTGCAGAGGCGTGAGGGTATATCCAGGCTGGCTTTTGGGCTCCCTCTGGGGCACATGTTTCCCACCCTCTGCCAGGAGGTTTTTTCCCAAGCTTAATGAATTGCATTCAAGGAAGGGTTTTCCTGCTGTCCTGCCTTTTCTGTTCCTTTGTTTCCTTAGTCTCTTTGCTGTACCTACTGAGAATCCCTGGATAACCCCTATCTTCCTCCCTCCCTTCTTTGCTTTTCCATTTAAGCTCTCTGCAAGAGCAGAGCCTTCTGCTTGCTCTCTGCTGCGGCTGGCCAATGTTTTCTATTGCTCAAGGCAAACTTTGGAAAATACGACAACACTCCACTTTGCATCAGTTGTTGGTCATTCAGGATGTCTCAGGGAGGTCAGGCAGAGGCTAGGGGCTGTCTGGACGTGAGGGACAGCTTTGCCCTGCAGGTGCTCAGCTGAGCTCCCAGGAATGAAAACACTACGCATCTTCAGTAGACGCTATTAAAGGCTGTTGGGTTTTCTTAGAGAAATAGAAATGCCCAGAAAGAGCAAAAGGAACAGGGCTGATGCCAGGTGGGTGAGCAGCCAGCCAGCACATGGGGGCCAGGCCAGGCTGCCAGGCGGAACTGCCCCTTGCTGATGGCTCCTGTCCCTCCTCAACAGCTGTAAAACCCTGCCAGCGAGGGCTGTGGCAACACTGCTGCCAGGAAGGACCAGACACTGCAGTTGTCACTGCTGCTTGGTGGCTTCCTGACAGACCAGTGCAGCCACATGCAGCTGTAGCAGGAGGAGATCCCTGATGGAGGTGAACCCTGAAAGAGAGTGTAGAGCAGAAACATACCGTGGCCAAGCGTGCACTACATTGTTGATGTTTTTTCTACAGGTCACAGAAGTCCTTAGGATGGTTTTACAGGCCAGGGTTTGTGTGCCTTGTGTGGAGTGGGAGACCCTCCAGAAGGGCAGCTTTGCTTGCAGACAAAGTGCTTGCTCCAAAGTCCCTCTTGGTTTGCCTCACATAGCTTGTCCTACCCAGCACCAGGACTGCTGGCTCATTGTGTGGCTGCCAGGCCTGGGTGTCAGTGCTCACAGGACCCGAGCCAGGTGGATTTGGAGTGTCTGGATAGGCGTCCAGGTAGAGCAAACTCCACCATACCAGCTAGAAGTTCCCATGTAGTGCAAAGAGAGGTATGAGCCAAGCCACAATCTAGTTTTAAAAAAAAAAACCACTTTGAATTTGCCTGAAAGTGGGTTGGGCCAAATTTGTATTTTTTAGGTGCCTTCTTTCCTGAGCTAGCAAAGCATGTCCCCAGCACTGGAGTCACTTGCCTCTCCCACTTCAGGAGGGCAGGGAAGGTGTCTCCAAGGCTCCTTGTCCCCTCCTGCAATGTGAGAGCTGCCTTTTTGGCCCATGGACATGTGAGACCAGGGCTGGTGGATATCATTCCTGCAGCAAATGCCACTTTCTCCCCAGATGCATGGTTCAGAGGGCAGCAGGAGGGTATTTCTCCTTCCTCAGCTCAGCTAAAACCCAGCTTGGAGGAGCCCATGCAGCAGGGAGAGACTAAGTGCTCTGGTTGATGGGTGTAACATGGACATGCCTGCTTCCTTCATACACATGGGGAATGAGGGGGGAATCTCTGGATGCAGCAGAGACATTGTCACTCTGGTTCTTCATAGAAGTCTCAAGGGGCCAGGTGGCTGTGGATGGGAGCACTGCCTTACAGACCTTTGGATGTAGGCTGGTTTTTCACCTTCTGTGTGTCATGGGATAGGACAAGGAGGGAGGAAGCAATGATCTGCGAGCAAAAATGTTAATTTGTAAATAGGGAAGAGTCTGGAAGAGTTTACTGTTGTGTAGAATAAATTAATTTTATTTAAAAAGAAAAAGGGGGGAACTTGTTAAACAAATGGAGAACTCGAGTTCCAGTTTTAAAATAAAATCACTTGCAAAAAGGAAAGCACATGAGCCTGAGCTTGAGGCTTTGCTAGATCTGCTGCATAAAGAAAGAGAAAAGGAGAGGGAGGATGCTGTCATGTTGCATGTGTGTAGATCTCGTTGCTGTCTCAAGGCATTGGGGCCGGGCTCTGCCTCTGCCTGATGGAGTGTGCTGAGGAGGGAGCAGAGGGGTGTTTATCTCACTGCTGAGCAGAGCAGGGAGGAGGATGGGTCCAGGCTGCACAGGACAGGGTTTCTTCTCCTCCCAGTCTGTTATTTTCTTTGTCTGGTTTGTCAGTGGTGTAAGTGGGAACGCCTCCACCCCTGAAGCAGCATGAATAATAGGGAATGAGCAGCCCAGGGGTGTGAAGATGAACCTCCCTTGCCAAAGGCCTGTGGTAGCATCTCCCAGCAGCGAGTTCCCCATAGCCTGTCATTCCCCCTCCTATGCCTTCATCTCTCCTGGGAGGCAGTGCCTCACACTCTGACGTTGTATGTCTTTCTAGTGTGCTCTCTTCTGCTGAGAATCCCCTGGGAAAACTGGTGTGTTGTCCCAGACTGTACTGTCACAGCTAAGCAGCGTGACAGACGCAGCTAACACATGGCTTTTGGGGGGGTGGAGGGAGCTGCTCAGCTTGGTAATCAGGCCACGGTTATGTCATGATCCATTCACAAAAACATTCCCTCCCCAAAAGTCTCCAGAGCCTTTTCACCGCTCCTGGAGAGCTCATCCATCAGGAGCTGGGCAGCTGGGGAGGTGACAGCCCCTCCGTATGGATGACTCTGTTGCCCTCCAGGCTGGCACTGAGGGCCATGCCTGTGGGACAGCTGCTCCTCCTGCCTCCAAAAGCCGTTCACACCTCAGCTTATTAGCAAATTGACTAATTACAGCAATAGTCTTACTGGAAAACATCCCTTCCTTTCTTTTCATAGGATTCCTGGCAGCGGGCAGGATGCAACAGCCCTTTGCATCTTACACAGAGATCTGGTAGTGAAACAAGGGGAAAACAACCTGTGTGTGGGCTGGGCTGCATTCCATGCCAGGAGTGCCCTCTGCCCGGGGCCAGAGCAGGACTGGTCAGCAGGGATGCTGGTACTGAGCTGTGCCCTGGCAGGTACTGAGAACAGCGCAGAAAATGGGAAGGGATTTCAGCAGCGCAGCCGCCCACGTTTCACGTGGGTGTTGGAGCTCCACGGCTGCTCCTGCCTGCCTGTCACACAGGGTCTGTCTCTGCAAAGGTTTGCAGTGCTTCCAGAAGGATCCCTTTGCTAGGAGCACTCCTCAGAAACACAAATGAGCTTCTTTGATACAGATCAGGGAGCTGAGTTTTGTTGTTTGGTTTGCACTGACCTGTGAATACACTTCCCTATTCTAATGCAAATCCCCTGCCCCAGTGTGCCCAGTTCTGCCCAGATCCCAGCCCAGCACTAATTTCGTGGGCTTGGTATTGACGAAATACTTGCTATTTTTGCATGACCCAAGTCGCAGTCTTGTCCCCCCTACCCAGATATATTTTTAAAGTAAAACTTGCATAATACATCTAGAGTCTGCACCAATTCCCTAGACATGTCGGTTGAGATTGAGATGTTCCAGGTCTCTTTTCCCACATTTTGCGTGGGCTCCACTGGATGACAGGCAGCTGCTGGTTTGTTTCCCAGGGCTGTGAGCTGTGGCTGGCACAAGCCACGCTTTGGGCGAGTGAATCCAGCTGTCCAGCTGCTCCCTGCAGCCCCTGGGCTGTCACCGTGTCTGCAGGCACGGCTGTCATTCTGCCTTCCTCCCCTGAGGACTGGCACGAGAGGGCTGAGACCTGGCAGCTCATCACTCACACCCCTGCTTTTGGGAGCTGTGCTTTGCCCATGAGGAAGAAACAGAGTGACACTTCGGGGTTAGTGAGCTAAACCAGCCTGTGTTGTGCTCAGGACTGAGCAGAGAGGAAACTCAATCGATTTGCAGCTGTTCTGCTTCTAAAACCCGTTCTGCAGTGACTGAAAGGGGATGGGGGCGTGTACCTGTCCTGGCCTCTGCAATGGGGCTGGTGCCTCCCTGGCAGGGCTGAGTGCAGGCTGGCACTGTATGGTTTCTGTCCTGGTGTGCTGAAGAGGACCCAAGGCTGGAAGAGCCACAGGAGCTGGTGAGCTGGCAGACAGCATGGGGGAAGCTGTTTTCATTGCTCCAGCCAGGGCTGAGACTGCAAGGATGCCTTCCAGGACCAGCGGCCAGCTGGGAACTCAGCCAGCACTAAATTCACACCATTCTTTTACAAATCAGGTTGGTAAGACAAACACGAGGCACAAACTAGTGTGATTTCCATAGCAACCTCAGTGGAGGTTGAAAAGTCTTTTGTAAACACAGGGCTGAACCTTGAGGATCAGCTCCGATTTTCTCCACAGAAGAGGGAAGAGAATGGGGGCTTAATACATTCAGGTCATACAAATGAACCATAAATCTCCGAAGGAGCCATTCCCAACCTCTCTGTTCCCCTTTCTGTCACCCTCTCCACATGCACAGCACGAAGCTGTCTGGAACCCAGAGCCCAACTTCCCCACTCCAGCTTATCTCCATAAACTGCACAAAGGCTTATGTCCCTCTTCCATTGCTGCTGACCTTTACTGCCTAATTCTCTGACGCACACACAGCCCCAGCACATGCCATGCCATTTCTGTAGGGCCACAGCGACTCGAAAAGACATTTGGCTTGCAGTGGAAGCTGTATAACAGCCAGCTCCAGCTCCTCTTCCCCCCTCGTGGCTTCCTCCAGCCCCATGGGGCAAGCATGGATCTGGGTGTACGAGCCCTCAGCTCGTCCAAGCAAAGCCCAGATGTGAATACAGATGCAGCATTCTGCCATTGCTACCTGCCCACGTCTCCCACGCTGCGCCGTGGGGAATGGCACTGCCGTTCATCACTGTCAGCACACAAAGCCCACGGGCAGTGCTGGTTAATTACCAAAGTGACACGAACAGATGGTGCAGGCAGCCTGCCACAGAGGCACTAGGAAGTCCTGTATTGCTTACACCATCATGGGGAAAGGATTTGGCAGGGCTGAGGGTGCCAGCGTGAAACACACTGAATTTTCCTCTCCTCGGGGCTCGGCTGAGTGTGGAGCCTGGGCAGAACGTGGCAGGTGCCGGAGCTGCCTTGCTAATGGGTCCTGGTGTGGACAGACTGCACTCACTGCAGCCCAGAGAACGTGTTTGGGAGATGAGGGAAATCAGAGCTCAGCAAACACAGCTTTGGAGAGAGCAGGGTGCACAGTTACAGCTGGGACATGGGAGGAGTGATGCAGGGCATGAGAGAAGTGATACAGGGCACGACGTGTGTCTGAGCATGTAGATATTCGAGGGAGAGTCTCAGAGGCTGGAGCCAGGCTCTTCTTGGGGTGCTGAGCAATGGGATAAGAGGCAACGGGCAGGGACTGGAGCACAGGCAATGCCACCTGAACGTGAGGAAGAACTTCACTGTGGGGGTGACCGAGCACCAGAACAGGCCGCATGGAGAGTGTGTGGAGTCTCTCCCACTGGAGATACTCTAAAGGACACAGCCCTGAGCAAGGCACTCGGGGGACTGTGCTGGAGCACGGGGTGGGTGACACCAATGTTCCCCTGCAACTCAAACCATTGTTCCGTGACTCTGTGCCTTCAGCCCCTGCCCAGTGTGAGACTTCAAGGCACGGACACTGGGAGAACTTCCTTCACAGAACAAGTGATTAACACTATAATATTCTCCTATGAATTTAGGGTGTTCAAGGCACTGGGATATTTCCCAGAGTGACGATGGAGCCACTATCCCTGGAGGTGTTTGAGGAGACATGGCACTTGGTGCTATGCTTTGGTTGACGTGGTGCTGCTCAAGGGTCGGACTCAGTGATCTCAGAGGTCTTTTCCAAAGGATTTGATGCAGTGATTCAGTGACTGCGCCCAGCCGAACCGAGCCGGGGCCTGTGCGGTGCCCGCGGGGCCGTGCCGCC
>NW_008677645.1:1995-6282 GCF_000695815.1 Acanthisitta chloris | reverse complement strand
CTGCTTTCAGTCTTCTTCTTGGTATCAATGCCTTGGCGTGTTCATGTCAGTGGTCCAATATAGTCAATTTGCCAGGTCTTGCCATATTGAAAACCCAGTCACCATCCTCTATTCCAGGGAGATTTTACTTGTGTGGCTTGCTTGATTTCAGCACGTTTCACATTCATGAGTGTCCTGTGTGATGGCCTCCATGGTCAGGTCCACCTCTCAATCACGAGCCCATTTGTATGTTGCATCTCTCTCTAGATGTCTCGATGTTTCATGGGTCCATCAGACTACAAATAGCTCACGCTTACGCTCCCAGTCTATGTCCAACTGAGCTATTTCAATTCTGGCATTGTTTCAATGTTCTTCAGTGGTGTGAATTTTGGGCAGGTGAGCATCTACATGACATACTTTCAGAGTTATGTTTTTTACCTCGGCAGTGATGTCCTGCCACAATGCAGCAGCCCAGATGGGTTTACCCCTTCATTGCCAGTTGGTCTTCTTCTACTGCTGGAGCCACTTCCATAGCGCATTAGCCACTGTCCAGGAGTCAGAGTACTGTCCACTTTTCTCATTCAGTAATCTCTAGGGCAAGTTGATTGGCTTTCACTTCTGCAAACTGACTTGACTTGCCTTCTCCTTCAGTGGTCTAAATGACTTGTCATGTGGAATTCTGCACAACAGCTTTCTACCTCTGATGGTTTCCTACCACACGACCAGGATCCATCAGTAAACAGAGCATAGCTTCTTTCGTCTTCTTATATGGTGGTGCTTCTTGGGCAAGAGCCACCTCCTCAGGCAATGGTTCAAAATCTCTGCCTTCTGGCGAGTCCATAATCTCTTTTGGGATTCCTGGGCAGTTGGGTTTCCTCATTCAAGCTTGTTGTGTGATGAACGCTACCTACTTACTCTATGTGGTGCTGGTTGCATGATGTATAGAGGGGCTGTTCCTTTTGAACATCCAGTCTAGCATGGGCAAACACGGTGCCAAGAGAAGACATGCTTCTGTGGTGGGTTGACCCTGGCTGAATGTCAGGTACCCACCAAAGCTGCTCTAACACTCCCCTCCTCAGCTGGACCGGGAAGAGAAATATGATGCAAGGCTCATGAATTGAGATAAGGACAGGGAGAGATCACTCAGCAATTACTGTCACATGCAAAACAGAACAGACTTGGGGAAATTAATTTACTTTATTACCAATAAAATCAGAGCAGGATAGTGAGAAGTGTAACAAATCTTAAAAACACCTTTCCCCCAGCCCTCCCTCCTTCCTGGGCTTAACTTTATTCCCTATTCTCTACCTCCTCCCTGCAAGCGACACAGAAAGACATGGAATGGGGGTTATGGTCAGTTCATCACGTGTTGTTTCTGCTGCTGCTTCCTCTCCAGAGGACTCCTTCCTCTGCTCCAGCGTGAAGTTACTCACACTGAAGTCCTCCTCAGTCTTCTCTGACATGAGTCCTTCCCATGTACTACAGTTCTTCGCAAACTGCTCCAGCATGGGTCCCTTTCCACGGGGTGCATTCCTTCAGGAACAGGCTGCCCCAGCATGGGTCCACCATGGGGTCACAAGTCCTGTCAGCAAACCTGCTCTAGTGTGAGCTCCTCTCTGCATGGGTCCATGGGTCCTGCCAGGAGCTTGCTTCAGCATGGACTTCCCATGGGGTCAGTCTCCTTTAGGCATCCACCTGCTCTGGTGTGGGGTCCTTCATGGGCTGCAGGTGGCTCTCTGCTCCACTGTGGATCTCCATGGGCTGCAGGGGGACAGCTTGCTTCACCCTGGTCTTCACCACAGGGAAATCTCTGTTCCAGCACCTGGAGCACATCCTCCCCCTCCTTCTTCACTGACCTTAGTGTCTTCAGTGTTGTTTCTCTCACATATTCTCACTCCTCTCTTCTCTGGCCACAATTAATTTTGTGCAATAATTTTATCACCTTCTTAAATAGGTTAGCACAGAGGCATTACTACCATTGCTGATTGGCTTGGCCTTGGCCAGTGGAGGATCCATCTTGGAACTGGTTGGCATTGGCTCTATCAGACATGGGAGAAGCCTCTAGCAGCTTCTCAAAGAAGCCACCCCTCTAGCACGCTGCTACCAGAAGCGGGCCACACAAACTCAATACTGACATTCCAATCCTTCATTGATGAATGTTGCAGTGAAGCTTTTCCTTTTTCTCTTCCATCATTATTTTCTGTTGTTTCCATTTTTCCCCAACTTATGAGTATGTTTAGCTATGCTGGTAAAAAGACTTTTAATTGGCTCTCACTGGTGTTTAAGGTGCTTTATATGCTTACATTCTGTCTAAGGTTGCTTGAATAGCTGAATCAGAGCTTTATAGAAATCTGTATAAGGACCTGGTTAAGGAGAAACAAGTACTGCTTGGCTGTACAACAGGATCTAAAGGCTTCACATTATTTAAATAAATATGCAGTTAGTTCTCCTAGTATTGTCCAGCTTTTCTATTTGTCATTGAGAACTTGGAATAGTTTGTGGGTTGGCTTATTTTGGTTTTTTGTTTGTTTTGTTTCTTTGTTCTTGTGTTTTGGGGTTCTTTTGTGTTCTTTTTCATGAGACCTGTTTGCTTATTTTTATGTTGAAGCTTCTTGCTGTAAGAATCAAGGAGATAAACTTTAAAAAAGTGTACCTTATTTCAAATATAAGAATTTCCTGCTCTGAAAAAGGATGTGGTTGAAGTTTTTAGGATTGACTTGAAAAGTCAGGTATCAGATTTTTAGGACAAAGATTTTATAAAATATTCTCAATATTAAATTAATCAATCTTGATGAATTCCACCTCTCAGAAATTGTATTAGCTATTCCTTATAGAATGATGGTGTTTCTAAATAAAATACTAGCTTTTAAGAGTTTTTCTTATGTAAAGAATCCATAAACTTATTATAGTAACTCAGTTATTGACTTTGATCTGCCTATCTGCTTATAGTTACATTATCACAAAGAGATTTACTTACCTGCAAGAATAACTGGCATTTTTTCTTTCTTTCTAATCAGCCATTTTGCTTTCAGCTAAAAGGATAGAGCCACAGAATTGTGTAAGGGTGTCAGAAGTTGATGTTCACTTATTCTTCTTTGTCCTCCCATACCCCTGTCTGCTAGCATCTCCACTTAATTGTATGACTTGATGTGAATATCCAAGAGAATGTAATGTTTCTGTTGTAAAATAATACTGATATATATATGAATTTGCAATTCATAAAATGAAGCTTTTGGGTCAACAGAAAGGATTGAAATTCTATGCTAAACCAATTTGTAATAAACCAGGTGCTTTCATTATACTTTATATGTACATACTGCTTGTGTTTTGTATTTTATCTCTGGATTTGGGAACAGTTTTAAGGAGATGTGTTGTTATAGCGGGTTGACCCTGGCTGGATGCCAAGCACCCACCAAAGCCGCTTGTCCTGGTTCCAGCCAGGACAGGGTTAACTTTTGCAGCAGCCAGGAAGGGCACACTAGGACTCTGGGATTATTCTTTATCACCTCACACCGTGTGGAGGGGGCAGGGGGTACCCTTTGTTCCGAGCCAGTTCAGATCAGGGCGCAGTGTGTGCGAGCAGGCAGCGCCGGGTTCCGTGTGGTGAGCGATTGTGTGTGAATCGTTAGCCTGTCTTGTACACTCTGTTATTAATGTAGTTGTTACTGTTCATTTTCTTACTTCATTGCTGTTTCTTAGTAAACTGTTCTTATCTCAACCAGTGATCTTTACCTTTTGTGCCTTCAATTCTCCTGTGTGGAGATTGATAATCATACCCAGTCCGTGGGGAGAACAGGGATAAATGCTGATTTTCCCCAGCTTTTCACCCCCTATTCCTCCTTCAGGCTTGTTACTACAGCTCTTGAGAATTTTGAATTTCCTTTGGATGTTAAGGAAAGTGTGCTCTTGGTGCTGTGTCTGCTAGGTGTCCTCGGTGTAGTCCGAACCATGTGTAGAGTTATGAAAAACATTTTTAGGAGGGTCATTCAGACATTTGCCCTGAGGGTGGATAGTTATGAGTGGCATGGAATGTGGGAGGATATGGGCCAGTATTTGGAGTACTTCTTTACTCCAATGGTTTGGGAGTTCACCCCTGAGCAAATACAGGACCCCGGTAAAGTGGTACAGTATTTGAAGGGAAAATGCGATTCCAGAGTGGTGCAAAGTAATGCAATGTGCTGGGCCCTGGCTACTATTTATCAGGCACTGCTTGTACCATACAGCATTTTCAGGGAGAAGAGGAGGAAGACAGACCAACAGGCACTGCAGCTGTACCAGAGGAGTTGTTCTGTGCCAGTATCAGTCGCT
>NW_008677645.1:0-1956 GCF_000695815.1 Acanthisitta chloris | reverse complement strand
GGAGGGATGAAGAGGATGCAGGGCCTTCAGGACAGCTGGAAGAGGCAGAACCTGATATAATTGCCCAATCTCTATCCCCGGGTGATCTGGGAGATATGAAAAAAGATTACAACTGCCCACTGGGGGAGCACATTGTGACTTGGCTGCTCCAATGCTGTGATAAAGGGGTCCACAATTGGAAATGAGAGGGTAGTGAAGCCAAGCAGTTGGGACCCCTGTCCAGGGATGCAGGCATTGACAAGGGGATTGGGAAAAGGCCAGAAATTCTCAACCTCTGGACAGGACTCCTGTCAAGCGTAAAGGCAAGGTATCTTTTCAAGGATGATCTATCAGAGCACTTAGGCAAGTGGAACAGCATAGAAAAAGGCATCCAGTACCTGAGAGAATTAGCTGTGCTGGAGGTATTCTATAGGGATTCAAATAATGAGGACATCCCTATAAATCCAGTGACATCCTGTGTACACAATACATGTGGTGGAGGATTCTACGGAGTGCACCATCGTCGTATGCCAACTCATTAGCAGTGATGTCATGGAAAGAAGGAGAGCATATGGGGGATGATCTGATTCTTCAACTCGGGCAATATGAAGATGTCTCTCCTTCCTCTCTATGGGCCTGTATCTCAGCCTTGGAGAAACTAAGGACCTCCAGCAATTCAAAGAGGACCACCAGCAACTTAAGGAGGAAATGTCCTGTGCCCGGCCAGTGCAGACCAGAGTTTCTGCTATTAGGAGCAAGCATCCCCCTGCTTGAGAGAGAGAGTACACACCAATGGGCATGCTGTGTTTTTTCCTCTGTGACCATGGAGAAGACATGAAGAAATGGCATGGAAAATCCACCTCTGCCCTATCAGCACGGGTACAAGAGCTGAAAGGAAGAACAATCACTGCAGGAAATTTGTCAATTGCTGTTTCTTAGTAAACTGTTCTTATCTCAACCAGTGATCTTTACCTTTTGTGCCTTCAATTCTCCTGTGTGGAGATTGATAATCATACCCAGTCCGTGGGGAGAACAGGGATAAATGCTGATTTTCCCCAGCTTTTCACCCCCTATTCCTCCTTCAGGCTTGTTGCAACAGCTCTTGAGAATTTTGAATTTCCTTTGGATGTTAAGGAAAGTGTGCTCTTGTTGCTATGTCTGCTATGTCTCCTCAGTGCAGTCGACACCATGTTTATAGGTATGAAAAAGATGTTTAGGAGGTTCACTTGGAAATCTGCACCGAAGGTGGATAGTCATGAATGGCATGGAAGGTGAGAGAAAATGAGTCAGCTTTTGAAGAGCTTCTCCAATGGTTTGGGAGTTCACCCTTGAACAACTACAGGACCCTGATAAAGTGGCAGAATATTTGAAAGGAGAATGCTCTGGTGATTCCAGAGAGACACAACTTATTGCAATGTGCTAGGCCCTGGCTACTATTTACCAGACACTGCTTGATACTAGACAGCACCCTCAGGGGGAAGAGGAGAAAGGAAGACCAACAGGCATTGTGATCACTCAAACTGTAGCTAAACCAGAGGAACAACCTGTGCCAATAGCAGTCGCCCTTATACAGAAAAAGAAATCCAAGACAAAATCAGTTTGCTTAGTGAGGGATGAAAAGGAAGTAGGGCCCTCAAAACAGGAGGAAGAGGCAGGACTGGATATAATTGCATGATCCCTATCCCTGGGTGAGCTGGGAGATATGAAAAAAGATTACAACTGCCAGAAAGAGGAGCACATTGTGACTTGACAGCTCTGATGCTGGGATAGAGTGCCCCACAATTGGAAATTAGAGAGTAGTGAAGCCAAGCAGTCCCATGACAAGCAGTCCCTGTCCCATGACATGGGCATTGACAAGGGGACTGGGAGAAGGACAGAAATTCTCAGCCTCTGGATGGGACTCCTGTCAAGCGTGAAGGAAAGGTATCTTTTCAAGGATGATCCATCAGAGCACTTAGGCAAGTGGAACACCATAGA